>NC_089786.1:54004694-54029694 GCF_040412425.1 Macrobrachium rosenbergii | reverse complement strand
TGTCATCTTGTATATGAAAATTTATATATATTTAGACATTATTACTTTTGTCAAAATGAGAATTTTGTCTTTGTATGATCTATATTCAAACATTTTTTTTTCCTTTGTCGAATTAATTTGTATGATATCTGATTACTGTTTTATTTTAATTTTATTTTTATTACTATTATGAGTAAATTATTCCTTAAAAAATATTCATGATGTATGTATTTTGGTCACACGTCTGAGGGAAAAATTATATATCAACTATTGTCCATATTTCAACTTTTTTTTTTTACAATTCCGCAAAGTCATTATCTTTGGTCACTGCTACAAAGGTAATGTCCAAACTGCTGGCCTTATCTCTCTCTCTCTCAAGAATACGTTGGGTTATTGTAAAGTGTCTTTTTCTCTCTCCCCCCCTTCTCTCTCTCTCTCTCTCTCTCTCTCTCTCTCTCTCTCTCTCTCTCTTCCTCTTTCTCTCCCTTTTTCACTCTCCCTCATTCTCTCTCTCAATCTCCCTCTCTCTTCCTCTCTCTCTCCCTCAATCTCTCTGTCTCTCTGTCTGTCTGTCTGTCTGTCTCTCTCTCTCTCTCTCTCTCTCTCTCTCTCTCTCTCTCTCTCTCTCGTGAATGGACGTCGATATTTAAGGGTTTCACAGTTCACTAACTTCTCTCCAAATAATTCTGACCGTTTGGAAAAAAAATCGTATCTTGGTTTATTGGAAAAAGGAAAACATATATTTCTTGGTTCCACCTCAGTCGTGGCTTTTTCTTTTATTTGACTGGAAAAATGGTAAATGTTTTTCCAGGCCTTAGTTGAGAGAGAAAACACTGAATATTTTGTTTTCTGTAATTATTTTTATTCTCTTGTCAAATTTTTTTATTTAATTTTTTTCTGTTTGGAAAAAAAATTGATCCACGCTAAATCTTCCTTTTCTGTTTTTCCAAAACGTTTGTGTATGTGTGTATATATGTATGTGTATGTATGTTCATGTATGTATATACGGAGTAAGTGTGTTCTCAAAAAGCTATGAGCCGATTTCAACCAAATTTTGTGGAGAGGTGCCGTATGGGCCAAGGAATCTCTGTTTAAAATTTGAAGTGAATCCACCACCTGCATAAATATATATATAAATTATATATTCACAAACTTAAATATAAATAAACTTGAATCACAGTGAATGAAAGATATGTAATATAGAAGCTGGATGGTAAAAATAAGAAAAGTAAAGACAATAATTAAAAACTAAAAGAAGGAATAAATAAAATAAATATCCATTCATGTATAAGCAGAGAGACAATATGACTTGTACTTATATTTACTGAAACATAAGTAGACTTAAAATATAATGAATGGGAAGTATGTAAGAAGGAAAGGGGATGATAGTAATAATTGAAATAAATGCAGTAAATTAAAATTAAAAACAGTGAATATATAAAACAAATTATTTGCTTAAACTTCAGTCTTAACAGCTAAGCACCAGATATTAAATATAAATCTAAAATCATTTTATAAACAATTGAAATTTAAACAGGACCTTTTCCAAAACTTCGCCCCCCAGCGACCCCAAAAAAAAAAATAAACTTCTGGTCATTATCCAGAATGCCCCCAACTCTTCCCTGATAAAAGCCAATCTCGCTAAACATTCCAGAAACAATTCCAGAAATATTCCAGAAGCATTCCGGAATGCTTGGCAGATTTTTATTCTCAAGGTCAGAAGGTGAAGAGTGAGTGAGTCAAGGATCTCTCTCTCTCTCTCTCTCTCTCTCTCTCTCTCTCTCTCTCTCTCTCTCTCTCTCTCTCTCTGTCAGGTTGACTCGAAGTTACATGGAGTTATGAGGAAGTTATTAGAAGTTTTTCCACTTCTTCTTCCTCTTCTTCTTCTTCTTCTTCTTCTTCTTCTTCTTCTTCTTCCATAATTATTGTTATTATATATACTTTTATTATTATTATTATTATTATTATTATTATTATTATTATTATTATTATTATTATTATTATTATCTGGTTGACATTGGGGATGTATGACTTTTTATGTAAAAAACAAAAACAAAAAATATATATAAAATAAACAAATTAAACTGAGCAACAAACCCTGGGCAAAAAATCCGGACTTCCTTATTTCTCAATTTTATATGTTTATTTTACATAATTTTATTTGTTTTTAATAAAAAAAAAATGCGTTTTTTTCAAACATTCCCGAGAGAGTCAAAGTGTCCCAATGTCAACCATATAATAATAATAATAATAATAATAATAATAATAATAATAATAATAATAATAATAATAATAATAATAATAATAATAATAATAATATGATTAAGCAACAAACTCTAGGTAAAAACATTATGTACAGACTCTTCCAAAATCACTCGGGCGACAATCGACGTTGGAGGAGCTAGACAGAAAAATGACTTGGAAGTAAATGAAGCGTCGCCGGGGGCATTAGAATACCTAATGGACCGAAGGAGATTCCGTTTCTTTTTTTTTTTTGAGGGGTAGTGGTTACGCAAGGTGAGGGGGATTTTGGGGGTAAGGAGAGGGAGAAAGTTCCCTCAGAGGACTTGGTATCTGTTGGGTGCGTGATTTTGTGTAGGGGGAACTTTGGCAGAATGTCCCCAAGACGTGGGAACTTGGGAACTCAGGTGTACAGTTATGTGTTGGAGGTCTTTGGGAGAATGTCCCCAAGACGTGGGGACTTGGGAACTCAGGTGTACAGTCATGTGTTGGAGGTCTTTGGGAGAATGTCCCCAAGACGTGGGAACATGGGGAGTCAGAGGCTTAGTTCTGTGTAAGGGGTCTTTGGAAGAATGCCCCCCCCCTCAAGATGTGGGAACTTGGGAACTCAGATGCAGATATGTGTAAGGGGGACTTAGGTAGGATGTTCCCGAGACGTGGGAACTTGGGAACTCAAATGCAAAGTTCTGTGTAAGGGGCCTTTGGTAGAATGTCCCCGAGACGTGGGAACTCAGATGCACAGTTACGTGTAGAGGGCTTTAGTAAGATGTCCCTAGGACGTGGGAACTTAGCTGCGATGTTAAGTGTACGGGGGCTTTGGAGAATGCCCCAAGGACGTGGGAACTCATATGCAGAGTTGTGTGTGTAAGGCCTTTAGGAATATGTCCCCAGGGACGTGGGAACTCATATATGCACAGTTATGTGCATGGGACCTTTATTAGAATGTTTCCAGGGACGTGGGAACTTATATTTGCACAGTTATGTGTGTGAGGCCTTTAAGAAAATGTTCCCAGGACGTGGGAACTCATATATGCACAGTTTTGTTTATGGGTCCTTTACTAGAATGTCCCCAGGGACATGGGAACTCACGTAGGGACAATTTATTCCCAAATAATGGCCCCTAGGTAGGGAGACTTTATCCTCTGCATATGTAGCGGGGCAGTCCTATAGGTATGGCCCTCTTTTGGGGTACTCCTGGGTAGTTTTGGGTAATCCAGGGTAGCCCCCTTCCCCCTCTCCTCCACACGGTCCTTAACGAGGTGGAGAAAAGGTTCCTCAATCCTCCCTGACATCTACGAGATATCTACTACTGCCAAAAAATCGGTGCTGGGTTTAAATCCGCCTGGGATTGACAATTAGGGATATATTCTCCACCATTGTTAGTTTTCTAAAAGAAAACTATTGTGCCGGCTTTGTCTGTCCGTCCACACTTTTTTCTGTCCGCCCTCAGACCTTAAAAACTACTGAGGCTAGAGGGCTGTAAACTGGTATGTTGATCATCCACCTTCCAATCATCAAACTTACCAAATTACAGCCCTCTAGCCTCAGTAGTTTTTATTTTATCTAAGGTTAAAGTTATCCATAATCGTGCGTCTGACAACGACATAAGCCAGGCCACCACCGGTTCGTGATTAAAGCTTTATGGACCGCGGCTCATACAGCATTATACCGAGACCACCGAAAGATAGATCTATTTTCGGTGGCCTTGATTATTATGCGCCGTAGCGGCTGTACGGAAAACTCCTCGGCGCATTTTTCACTTGTTCGTATTCCGGCTCGTAAGGAAACGCTGGAGACGTTTCCAGGAAAGCGTTCCGAGTCAGGGAATTCGGGTCTTGATTTCCCCCTACACCTTTCCCTAACCGCTGTCTAGACCCTTAAATTTCCTCTGCCAGGTTGAGAGGCGACGCCGAGGAGGCCAGGAGGTTTGGCTGTCGATTCTGCAACTGATTTTTGTGTGTTTTGTTTTTGATTGTTTTGTTTTGTTTTATGGATATTCACGGTTTTTTTTGGCGTTTGTTTTTTTTTACTGTTTCCAGAAGACATTGCAAATCATCTTGCTGCTTCAAGATTACTCCATTCTCTCTCTCTCTCTCTCTCTCTCTCTCTCTCTCTCTCTCTCTCTCTCTCTCTCTCTCTCTCTCTCTCTTTCAAGGTGTTTCATTTTTGATCATTTTTCTGTTGAAATGTCACATTTTCTATCTCTCTCTCTCTCTCTCTCTCTCTCTCTCTCTCTCTCTCTCTCTCTCTCTCTCTCTCTTTATTTCAAGATATTTCACTTTTGATAATTTTCCTATTGAAATGTCACATTTTGTTACACACACTCTCTCTCTCTCTCTCTCTCTCTCTCTCTCTCTCTCTATTCCAAGATATTTAATTTTTTTTCATTTTTCTATTAAAATGTCACCTTTTATTACTCTCTCTCTCTCTCTCTCTCTCTCTCTCTCTCTCTCTCTCTCTCTCTCTCTCTCTCTCAGCTACAAGGTGTATGTATGTAATACATTCCTCACACACTTCTTCACTTTCCTCACTAAATCCCTCACTTTTACCTACAGAGAGAAAAAAAAAACTTTATTCCTGTTGTTAAGAGGCGTTTGATGTCTATGGCTCCAATCTCGTATCAGGAGCTGAAATGGTTTCTTGATATACTTCGAGGATTAGAGGATTAGGAGATTAGGGGATTAGAGGATTAGTCTCTCTGGGTAGTTGGGTGTGTATGTGTTTATTTGTGTTTGTGATTTACGTTAAGTGATTGCGTGTTTGTTTTTTAGTCGATGAGATGTGTATTGTATACATAATACTGGTGTGTACACAAAGGCGAGTGTAATTGTTGTATGAATATCTGTATGTATATATATGTATACATATATTATATACATACATACATACATACATACATACATACATACATACATAATATATACTGTATATATATATATATATATATATATATATATTTATATTATATATATAATCCTGTTTATACATAATTATATAGACATATCTATATCTTTATATGCATATGTATAAGTATTTATTTATACACGTATATAAAATATATATTATATATATGTGTATATATATTATGTATATAAACATTACAATGTTAATTACTCCCCAAGGCTAACAAAAAATATAAAAATGAATTATCAACTTTTACAAACACCAAGGAACATACGCGACAATACACACACACAAACACACACACACACACACACACACACACACACACACACACACACAAACAACAAACAGACACACAAAGCATATAAAAAACTGAATTATTTGGCCTAGAACAAGCAAGACAGTTACACAGGTAAGTGACCTCTGCTAATTAGAAACCTACAGGTGATTCAGGTGAGGTGACTGAACAGAATCTTTTTTTTTTTCATGAGAAATTATCTGAGATACCTAATCTCCAATTCCCAAGTTGGTAGGGGAGATTAAATGAGATTAAATGAGATTACGTATGAGATGGAGACAAATGAGAATATAACGTATTGAAGAAGGAATAGATATTGAATTAAGTTAATTGATATTGGGAGCGGGGACTCGGTGCGAGTAGAGATATATTGAAGAGATGAAATTAGATCCAAAATTAAGCAAAAAATGAGCAGAAGTTTCTTCGGCGCAATCGGGTTTTCTGTATAGCCGCTACAGCGTATAATAATCAAGGCCACCGAAAATAGATCTATCTTTCGGTGGTCTCGGTATAATGCTGTGTGAGTCGCGGCCCATGAAACTTTAACGACGGCCCGGTGGTGGCCTGTCCTATGTCGTTGCCAGAAGTACGGTTATGGCTAACTTTAACCTTAAGGTTTAGTCAAAACTACTGAGGCTAGAGGGCTGCAAACTGGTATGTTGATCATCCACCCTCCAATCATCAAATATACCAAATTGCAGCCCTCTAGCCTCAGTAGTTTTCATTTCATTTAAGGTTAAAGTTAGCCATAATCGTGTGTCTGGCAGCGACGTAAGACAGGCCACCACCGGTCCGTAGTTGAAGTTTCATGGACCGCGGCTCATACAGCATTACACCGAGACCACCGAAAGATAGATCTATTTTCGGCGGCCTTGATTATTATACGCTGTACAGAAAACTCGATTGCGCAAAAGTAAAACAATATATTTTACTTTAAAGTCCACAATCAAAATTCTTAGGAACCTTCTATAAGTTAAACGTTTCCCACTTACCAATTCTACTTTAAAATAAACCTTTTTTCATTTTTATTTTAAAGAGTTCGAAAAAACTCTCCGAGGGCTGATAATGGACCTTTGGAAATGGAACGCCTACGTCGTTTAGAAGATCTATCGGTTGGTAAATTGGGATTCACGAAGCTTAATTTCAAGTTTTCAAATTGCTTTTGGGAACAGATCGATCTATTTGTCTATCTACGGTTATTTAGTGCCTTTAATGGATTTCAGTTTCGATTCGGAGAGAGAGAGGAGAGAGAGAGAGAGAGAGAGAGAGAGAGAGAGAGAGAGAGAGAGAGAGAGATTTCTTTGAATTTTTCTAGTTATTGAGAATTTAATCTTATTCGATTTTTTTTAGCGTTTGGCAAAAAACTAATAATAATAATAATAATAATAATAATAATAATAATAATAATAATAATAATAATAATAATAAGGTATATATTTTATATATATACATAAACTTTAATATTATTATTATTATTATTATTATTATTATTATTATTATTATTATTATTATTATTACAAATGAATCTATTTATTTCGAACTAATGCCAAATCAATACAATAAAATTAAATTCTCTCTCTCTCTCTCTCTCTCTCTCTCTCTCTCTCTCTCTCTCTCTCTCTCTCTCTCTCTCTCTCTCTCCGGAACCGAAACTGAAACCCATTAAAGGCACGAAATGGCCAGACCCACAGAGATCGATCTGTCCCCAAAAAGCAATTTGAAACCCGAAATTAAGCTCCGTGGATCCCAATTTGCCAACCAATAGATTCTAAACGAGGTAGGCGTCCCATTTTGAAAGGGCCATTATCAGTCCTCCGAGAATTTTTTCGAACTCTTTTGAAAAAAGGGGAAAAAAAAGTGTTTTAATGTAGAAGAGTGGAGTCGGAAGTGTTTAAATTGCTTAGTGAAGTAAAAGTGTGGTATTGGAATTTTTTTAAACCATGGCGAATCAAAGGTGTATTTAATGTAGAATAAAAGTGTGAAAACTATTTGAACTGTAGAAGTTCTTGGTTCCATTAGTCTATGAGTTTTGAGTGTGTATAGTCAAGTAAAGGATGAATCTTTACTTTCTTAAACCATGAGTTTGTCTATTATAATAAATGAGTTAACTAATGTAGAATAAAAGTGTGAAACTGTTTAAACTGTAGGAGTTCTTGACACCATTAGCCTACGAGTTTTGAGTGTGTACAGTCAAGTAAAGGATGAATCTTTATTTTCTTAAACCATGAGTTTGTCAATTATACAAAAATGATAAATTAATGTAGCATTGTAGAGAGGAAAGTATTAAAACTGCAGAAATGCTTGGTACTATCAGCCAACGATTTTTTTTATAATTATTTATATAGACATATGATTTTAAATCCATGTTAGTGGGCCCCAGTTTCCAAAAAATCTTTTACTAAATCCACCAGTACCTAAGGTTTCAGGAAAGCGTTTTAGCTACTATGTATTTTAAATTTTCAACTATTATAAAAAATATTAGTCAAAATGGTTGCAAAGCCATTTAGTATATCTAACAATCACTTTCTCTCAAAGCTATAGTGGCATATGCATAAATAATCAGGTTTTAGTTTTCTGTTAAAGAAAACTATTGTGCCGGCTTTGTCTGTCCGTCCGCACTTTATTCTGTCCGCACTTTTTCTGTCCGCCCTCAGATCTTGAAAACTACTTAGGCTAGAGGGCTGCAAATTGGTATGTTGATCATCCACCCTCCAATCATCAAACGTACCAAATTGCAGCCCTCTAGCCTCAGCAGTTTTTATTTTATTTAAGATTAAAGTTACCCATAATCGTGCTTCTGGCAACGATATTTGTTAAAGTTTCATGGGCCGCGGCTCATACAGCATTATACCTAGACCACCGAAAGATAGATCTATTTTCGGTGGCCTTGATTATACGCAGTAGCGGCTGTACAGAGAACCCGATTGCGCCGGAGAAACATCAATATAACTCTACTTGCACAAAGTCCCGCTCCCAATATCAGTTATCTCAATTCAATATCTATTCACTCTTCAATACGTTATTCTTATATGTCTCCATCTCATTTAATCTCATTTAAACTCATTTGATCTCATTTAATCTCCCCTACCAACGTGGGAATTAGAGATTACTTATCTCAGATAATTTCTCACGGAATTAGAAAAAAAATTCTGTTCAATCACCTCACCTGAGGTCTTACCTGTAATTCCTAATTAGCAGAGTTCCCTTACCTGCGTAGATGTCTTATTTTTTTAACTAGATGTTATTTTTTTTATAATTTTAGTTTTATTTTATGACGTGTCTTACCTGTTACGTATATTAATTTGATTTGTTTAGTTATTCTTGGTACTTAATTCAATAATATAAATAAATTTATATACATATATATATATGTATATATATAAATGTATTTATATATATACTGTATATAAATCTGATTATTTTAGATTTTTAAAATATTAATATTATCAAAATACGAAAGAGCTCGTACAGTATAAGGCTTTGTAATAACTCTCTCTCTCTCTCTCTCTCTCTCTCTCTCTCTCTCTCTCTCTCTCTCTCTCTCTTTCCCGATCTGGACTCTCCAAGCAGTCCCCCGGGTAATAGAGAAATATGCCACTTTCCAGACAGAGAGAAGATTGTGTTAAGAGGAGCAGAAATGGAGAAATATCTCTCCTACGTCGAGGTAATATTATCCTTTACGATGGGGGAGAGGGAGAAAGAGAGAGAGAGAGAGAGGAGGAGGAGGAGGAGGAATGAGAGAGAAAGAAAGGAGGAGAGAGAGAGAGAGAGAGAGAGAGAGAGAGAGAGAGAGAGAGAGAGAGAGAGAGAGAGGAGGAGGAGGAGGAGGAATGAGAGAGAGAGAGAGAGAGAGAGAGAGAGAGACGGGGTGGGGAGCAAGGAGGAATAGAGAGAGAGAGAGAGAGAGAGAGAGAGAGAGAGAGAGAGAGACAAATATGAAATAATGAGTCACTGGAACATTTCCACACGATGATGACGTAATCATGATGATGATGAAATAACTGAAAGGAAAAATAAAAATAAAAACAATATATTTTGTCTGTCGCCGAATTCCAGCCCGGAGGGAAATAAATTATTTTCCCTCTTGGGGGAAAAAACTACACATTTTTTCCATTTTCTTTTTTCAACAATTTATATATTTGATGACAATTTGCACGTGCGGGCTTTTTGTGTTATTGAGGAAGGAATTCCTTTGATTGAGACTTCTGAAAAACTTTTATATATATATATATATATATATATATATATATATATATATATATATATATATATATATATATATATATATATATATATATATATATATATATATATATACACACACACACATATACTGTATATATACGCATGTATATACAATTTATATTTTTTATTTCAATTCTGCCATAAAATAAATCATCTATAAACGATTTTGTTTGTATTTCACATTACAAAATATTTTTCTGAAATCACAATTTTATTCTATATTTGCCAAATAATGATCTTCCTATTTTATATCTGAAATAATTGTTGTCAATATATAACTGTATATTATTCCATTTTTAGTTTAATTGAACGAGATTATTCCTTAATTATCGTTCAAATAATTCTCCATATTTTATCATTATTTTACCTTATAATATAATATTTTAATTCATCAACTTTTTTTTAAAAACTCAGTCTGTCAAATGAAATAATTTCCATATGCAATAATTTATCATTTTTAAGCATAGTTTATATCTTTAATTTTTATAATAAATTAGGTTAATATAACACCAACTCACTGGTAATAAAAGAGAGGATCGAGCCACCAAGCCCCTTCCCTAAAGACGTAAAGTACCGCGCAGAAACTCGAAAGAAAATTTAACTTAAATATTTTTGTATTTATTCTACAATGATTTCTCAGACTATCGTACACCAACAATCCCCAATTATCGTACTTTCCACATCATCGTACACTGTATCAGTATCATTTTATCATTACAGTTTTCTCCTGTATCTCGCCACGAAAAGCTTTTTCCCTTTTTTTTTGTATTTTTTGAGCCTCTTACAAGGTCCTCGTTGATGACAGCACAGCAGGGAAAGAGGATTAAGTTCTGGGAAGTCCAAAATTAATGAACTCGACGTTGCGAGACTGCCTGATTTTGAGCGAGGCATAGTATTATTATTATTATTATTATTATTATTATTATTATTATTATTATTATTATTATTATTATTATTATTATTATTAAACATGGCAGATATCTCAGTATAATTGATTTTCTAGTTTATTATTATTATTATTATTATTAATTAATTAATTAAATGTAATATATGCCTCACTATCAATGATTTTCTAGTTTAGATATTATTATGATTATTATTATTATTATGATTATTATTATTATTATTATTATTATTATTATTATTATTATTATTGTTAAAGATTGATAATTATGACATAAAAAAGGATTAATTTCATTTTTATCTGCGAATAATAATAATAATAATAATAATAATAATAATAATAATAATAATAATAATAATAATAATAAGTGTCTTTTTAGGGAGAATTTACAATGATCTTAAACCTCATTATCTCATTGTCTGTCTCTCCTTTGTTTCATACCATCAGTATCACTATCATCATCATCATCATCATCACCTCACGCCTTATTTCTACACAATCTCGCTTCCCCCTCGGCTGCGATCATCATCAGAATCATCGTATCATCATCACTACCATCAAAATTCGTAATCATCACTGCTCATTTTTTTTCCACGAGGAAGCCTCAAAATCATCTTCTCGGAGCCACGAGATAATTAGTATTGTTCTCTCTCTCTCTCTCTCTCTCTCTCTCTCTCTCTCTCTCTCTCTCTCTCTCTCTCACATGATGTTTCCTCGGATGGACTAAAAGTCTTTAAGAGACATCCTGATCCTTGTAACTCCTTGTAAAACTCTCTCTCTCTCTCTCTCTCTCTCTCTCTCTCTCTCTCTCTCTCTCTCTCTCTCTCTCTCTCTCTCAATTTCATCAGCCCTGAGATGCATCAGGAGAGATGGAATTGCTATTCTTTTTTTTTTTTATTCCGTCCACAAAGGCGGAAGGAGGTTGATGGATTTCTGTAGGAATATTCATTCTGATTTTTATAAAGATTAAAATTTTTTTATAAATATTTATTTCTGTAAATACGTATTATTTCTTTAGAGGTATTTCTGAATCGAAAATGGTTTTGTTTAGACACGTTTAATATTTATAGAAAGACTTGTTTGCTTCATAAGTGCGAGATAGTTATATATTTAGAAAAGGAAATTCTGTTTATAAAGATTATCATGCTTTTAAAATATTTATCTCCCTCAGAAATGCGTAATAGATATTAATACGTAACAGAAAATTCTGGTTATAGAGATAAAAATATTTTTAGAAATATTGATTTCCTCAACCAAATACGTAATAGATATTTATAAGTATTTCTGAATCAAAAATGACTCAGATTTTTTTGCAGGTTCGTTTAATATTTATATATAAAGACTTGGTTACTTTATAAAGACAGAGACAGTTTTATATATATATATATATATATATATATATATATATATATATATATATATAAAACTGTCTCTGTCTTTATAAAGTAACAAGTCTTTATATATATATATATATATATATATATATATATATATATATATATATATATATATATATACTTACAGTTTCTTAATAGAAATGTTTACTTCAGGAAGTTGTAATGTTTCTCAAATTGTGTTGATTCCAGGTATTTTAATGCCTCATATATGATACAATTTATTCCCTTTGAAACTTATATAAACTTACAAAATATACTGCAACCCAAAACAAACTAAATTATTCCAATAAACTTAAATTATTGAGGAACACAGAGGGTAAAAAAAAATCTGCAGAGGACTCGATGTCATAGGCAGACGATTGCCGTGGCAGACAATCCTCCGTGGGCAGAATTCCCTTGTCCACGAACAGGTTGCAAAAAACGAACTTCTTTTGTGTTCCCGCGTCGCGATAATGACTGAATTCCTGTTTATTTTTATCAGGTAATCTTTACTGTATCTTTTTCAATCGTTTTTTGAATTCCCTGACGGATTGGGAATCTCAAAAAGCGCTCGTTTTGAATTACAAAAAGTGCCACTGAGAAAGATTTACGAAGCTTCCTAAACAAAATGGGTTCTCATTTGACTAGATTTAATTTTGTTTTTATACTAATTTTAACTCAGAATTATGACAATTCTTTGACAGCTGAGGCTGCTATGGTCCTTTGACTCATTCCTAAGTCATAATACGTTATGTTTTATGTAACGAAATATAAAATATATCAAAGGAAAAGTCATTAGAATCGTTGGCAGACGTCTTTTCAGGGAGTTTCTGGCAATAATCCAAACGCAAGGGGCGTGGCCTAAATCTTACGTAAGGATTCAGAGTTATCAGGTCAGGAAAAATGAATTTCTATACGTATATTCTATGCATTCACTGCCAACAAACAAAGAATAGACGCAGAGTCAAAGAATGTGAATGTGAATAGTTGAGAAAGGGCGAATAAAGGATATATAAAGAGAGGCTTTGAATACGAGCAAGGCTTCTCTTTTGTCAATCCTTTTAAAAGGCTTCGATTGGAGGACGTGAATGTGAGGAAGGAAAAGATGCCTTGCTGTTTGATTTCTCTCTCTCTCTCTCTCTCTCTCTCTCTCTCTCTCTCTCTCTCTCTCTCTCTCTCTCTCTCTCTCACTTTTTCTTAAAGCCACACAAGAGTGATTTTCTCTCTCTCTCTCTCTCTCTCTCTCTCTCTCTCTCTCTCTCTTGAAAGGGGAATTTTCAGTTCTCTGATGCAAATGTCTAGCTAATCTGGAATATATATATATATATATATATATATATATATATATATATATATATATATATATATATATATATATATTTATATTAAGAATCTATTGATCACTTTTTGCCAAATACTTACGTAAGTTCAATAACCACAATGCTCTCTTAACTCCTCGATTCCTTAACTCTTTGAAAACTCTTGTCACTACTAAGCCTAGATCCAAATGAAGAAAGAAATGGAGATGTTCTGATGCCTTCCGAGATTCGATCTCGGGTCCGGGGTATCAGAATGAAGTGACGAGAATTACCTGGCCAAGTCATTCAGAATATATAATGGGTTTGAGTCCCTCCTCACTATGTTACTAAAATTATATTTTTCTTTTTCCGTTTCAGGATTGGCTGTCACCCAGATTAATCATCCAGTCTACAGCTTTAATGTCGAGTCTTCAGCTTAAAGGTAAGTTTTGTTTAATCGTCGATTGATTGATTGATTGATTTGTGGCTACTTCAACTGGCGTCACAGGTGTTTATCATTATTATTGACTATATTATGATTATTGATTTCATTAAACGAAGCTTGGAAACTGAAGCTATAATTATAAATATATAATTATATGATCTTGAGAACCTTTTCCATAGTTTAGTTTTGGAATTAAAAATGAAGTGTTGCATCAGTAGGTTTTTGTAATATATATATATATATATATATATATATATATATATATATATATACTGTATATACATATGTATATATACATATACGTATATGTGTAAATATATATGATTTTCCATTGCAAACGAAAAAATATTGAAAAGAAATCACCATATCAAAAAAGGCCATTATTATCTGAATTAAAGTTGACTGTCCTTTAAGTCTCACTCATATATTGAGAGAGAGAGAGAGAGAGAGAGAGAGAGAGAGAGAGAGAGAGACGTATTCAGATTGATAAATAGAAAGTGTATTTAGTGTTTCACCTTCCATAAATTGTAGTTTATTCAAATGAACAAAATAAAATTCAGCAGGAAGAAATTTGCAGTTGCATAAAATGTCAGTGTTATGAAATGCATTTCAGCAATGGATTTCAAAATGCCTTTGCTTGCATGCAAATGTGAGTTATGTAAAACATGCAGTTGGATGCAGATATCAGAATGGGGTAACGTTTGTGAGTGTACAGTTGCACATATGCGTATGTGTATATGTATGTGTATGTTATATATATATATATATATACATATATATATATATATATATATATATATATATATATATATATATATATATTTATATATATATATATGTATATATGTATTATATAATATAATGTATATGTATATATATAATATATGTATGTATGTATGTATGTATGTATGTATGTATGTATGTATTTACATACACAATAACATTAACTCAAAATCACTAGCCTGTCATTAACACTCCCATCCACCCCCCCCCAAAAAAAAAAAATAACTTCAACCTGATTCAATAAAATATCAAAACTAAAAAAAATAAATAAAAAAATAATGAAAAAAGGAAACAAAATCACCAATTGTTTTTTTCATTAACACTATTTCCCCATTACGAAAATAAATTGGGGCCAATTGCCCCGAAATAGTTGGCACTCCGTTGGCGCTGCGCCAGTCCTATCAGACAGAATGACCTGAACTTTATCAAATTAGTGGTTCTGCCTCTACCGGTTAGTCTTGCTTGGTTGGTCCGAGTTCCAGGGGGTTAGATGAGACTCCTTAGTTCCTTTGGTATGTTAGGGTGGTTTTAGGGGGGTTTCTTAGAGTGAGGTGTCTTGCTGGTATGAGGCCTAGGACTGGTCTCTGAACGAGCTGGGTTTTTGGAGATTTAGTTAGGTTTGAAGTGGGTTCTCTCTCTCTCTCTCTCTCTCTCTCTCTCTCTCTCTCTCTCTCTCTCTCTCTCTTTCCTTCTTTCGCCTTCTCTTTCACTCTCTCTCTCTTTCTTTCTCTTTCCCTTTTTAACCAACCCCTCCTCTCTCTCTCTCTCTCTCTCTCTCTCTCTCTCTCTCTCTCTCTCTTTTCACCCTCTCTCTCATTCTTTCTTACTCTTTCTTTCTCTCTCTCTATATCGATCTATCTTGCTCCCTTCTCTCTCTCTCTCTCTCTCTCTCTCTCTCTCTCTCTCTCTCTCTCTCTCTCTCTCTCTCTCTCTCTCTTTTTCCCCCCTCTTTCGCAGGCTTCTCTTTTCTCTCTCTCTCTCTCTCTCTCTCTGTCTCTCTGTCTCTCTCTCTCTCTCTCTCTCTCTCTCTCTCTCCCCCTAACTCCAGCCGCTGGAGATATATCTATGCTTGATTTTGTTTTCTCTCTCTCTCTCTCTCTCTCTCTCTCTCTCTCTCTCCCCTCTAGACACCTCACCCCAATTAAAGAGTCACTTGAAATACAAAACCAGCTATTGAAGATTCATTTAGGTTTGTTTGCTATCTCTCTCTCTCTCTCTCTCTCTCTCTCTCTCTCTCTCTCTCTCTCTCTCTCTCTCCCAGCAGAGTGAGTGTAACTGCCGGGAGAAATGGTGTCTAATTGGTTTAACAAGACAATTCCGCAGTCGTGAACAGGGTTATACATGGACGAGAGATACACCGCCTCGCTTCCGGAAATAGATTTTCGGGAAGGTAATATTCAACGTGGAAGGGAATTGTTTGTAATAATAATAATAATAATAATAATAATAATAATAATAATAATAATAATAATAATAATAATAATAATAATAATAATGCATCTACAAGATATTCAACGTTACAGTCGATTGTCTTTTGATATAATAATAATAATAATAATAATAATAATAATAATAATAATAATAATAATAATAATAATAATAATAATAATAATAATAATAATTATTATTATTATTATTATTATTATTATTATTATTGTTTCCGTAAAATTTAATATAGACTTTATCAAGTGTTTTAATAAGCAATTATTATTATTATTATTATTATTATTATTATTATTATTATTATTATTAGAAAAATATTTTGTATTACCAAAAAAACTTAATACAAAATTTACAAGCGTCTTGATAACCAATTATTATTATTATTATTATTATTATTATTATTATTATTATTATTATTATTATTATTATTATTATTATTAGAAAAATATTTTGTATTACCAAAAAACTTAATACAAAATTTACAAGCGTCTTGATAGCCAATTATTATTATTATTATTATTATTATTATTATTATTATTATTATTATTATTATTATTATTATTATTATTATTATTTCCTAAAAACTATATAACTTATAAGCATTCTGATTCTCAATCACTTTAAGTACAGGGGAAAGAATCTCACGGTACACCTAACCAACATATAGACTATCGGACGTACCGTGTCATACAATCCCCGCCCGTGTTGATAATTCCTCCACCACGCTGATACGTTTCGAAAAATGGCTGAAATATTACGAAATAAATAATCTCTCGCCCTTTTCCTCTCTTTATTTTATCGCTGGGTATTTTCCCCGTTTCTTTCTGCTTCGTTCAAGCTCCTGATAAATGCCGGAATTGCAAAAAGAGCGAAAGTTTTGAGTTACGGAAAAAATAAATGGAGGATGGGAGAGAGATATACGTGGAATCCCACGTAAAAGGTTCTATTTTTTGGGAGGGCCATATCTTGTTTCCATTTTCGAGGTCATCTGAGAGAGAGAGAGAGAGAGAGGGGGGGGGGCGGAGTGAGAGAGAGAGAGGGGGGGAGAGGAGAGAGAGAGAGAGAGAGAGAGAGAGAGAGAGAGAGAGGGTGGGGGGCGGGGAGTGAGAGAGAGAGAGAGAGAGAGAGAGAGAGAGAGAGAGAGAGAGAGAGAGAGAGAGAGTGTGTGTATTAGTACATGTAAAAGTGGTAACATGGACAGTTTATCTTATACCTCAGAGAGAGAGAGAGAGAGAGAGAGAGAGAGAGAGAGAGAGAGAGAAAGGAAGAATGAGAGAGAGAGAGAGAGAAGGAAGAATGAGAGAGAAAGAGAGAGAGAGAGAGAATGGAAGAATGAGAGAGAGAGAGAGAGAGAGAGAGAGAGAGAGAGAGAGAGAGAGAGAGAGAGAGAAGGAAGAATGAGAGAGAAAGAGAGAGAGAGAGAGAAGAGATAGATAGAGAGACAGACAGCCTGCAGCCTGAGAGAGAGAGAGAGAGAGAGAGAGAGAGAGAGAGAGAGAGAGAGAGAGAGAGAGAGAGAGAGAGAGAGAGAGAGAGAGAAAGCCTTATACCAGCACATCCTCTTGCTCCAGTGGCGTCCCTTAGATGATGGTAAACAGGTGAAATAAATAATAATAATAATAATAATAATAATAATAATAATAATAATAATAATAATAATAATAATAAACATCCCAGGGTAACTAGACAGCAACACATTCAATGGCAACTTAGATCAGACCATCCTTGCAAGTGCATCCTGCACTTGACGTAACTTAGCAAGCACTTTGCCAAATGAAATAGTCAAAACCGCAAAGGACCCTCCCTGTAAAGACGCCATTTGCATACCAAAAGATTGCCTTTCGAAATTTTGAGAGGTAAAAAACCCCGAAATGTTTGGCCCACCCCCTCTCCCACCCCCCTGGGTCTGTCGGACCCGAAAATAGCAGCGGGGGGAGAGAGAGAGAGAGAGAGAGAGAGAGAGAGAGAGAGAGAGAGAGAGAGAGAGATACATGCATATATATATATATATGTGTATATATATTTTGTATATGTGTGTGTGTATGTATACAGTATGTATATATTTATACATATACATATCATCAAATACAAGGAGCCCATAAAAACGCCAAAATGTAGAAAGTAAATGCTATATTTCAGAGACCAAACTGTCAATCTCTTCAGGCAAATATTTTGCCCGAAGAGAGAAACAGCTTGGTCTCTGAAATATAGCATTTATTTACCACATTTTGGCATTTTTACGGGTTCCTTATATTTGATGGAATTCAGTTTTAACAGAAAGTATTTCACAGTCGTATATACATATACATACACAAAAACATATGTATGAAATATATATATTATATATATATATACACACACACTCCTATCCACATCTATACCTCACCAATTATTTTGACCAAGAACCAAGATTGACCAGACCTCAACGAAGCCAAATTATAAATAATTAGTTTATCCCACAAATAATACCGTCTTCCTAATGGTGCCACTGAGACCCTCTCTCTCTCTCTCTCTCTCTCTCTCTCTCTCTCTCTCTCTCTCTCTCTCTCTCTCTCTCTCTCTCTCTCTCTGAGGAAACCTGACACTTAATGATGTTGAGAGATTAGGTCTGGAGGTCTTCGGCTTACCAAAGAAATAAGAAATGGCATCTATTTACTAATGATTTTGCCTTGTTATTATTTATCCGTGTTTATTTAGTCTGTATATATTTGCATTTATTTACATATTATTATTATTATTATTATTATTATTATTATTATTATTATTATTATTATTATTATTATTATTATTATTATTATTATTATTATTATTATTGTGATTGTAGTATTAGCATGCATACATATACTGCATATATATAAATATATAAATACATATATATACATACATATACATATATACATATAACGCTAGAGTTAGCTGACAAAACTATGAAAGTATTTCGAGATGGTCTGGCCATGTGGAGAGATCGGAGGAAAGCAGATTGATAGACTGGTGGAAACAGGGTCTTTGTTATACTCGAGAAACCTTTAACCTTGTAGTACCAGTGGTAATAATGATAAATACAATAATATGAATATATATATATATATATATATATATATATATATATATATATATATATATATATATATATATATATATATAGCTTATAAGAGCTATCAATTCCAAACATATCGCCACGGAACGTAATTCAATCAAGCAACGCCAACATTATCCGGAAGGGCTCATTTGCATATCAAAACAAAACCCAGCGCTGTGAATTTGCGGTTTCCCAAAGTACGCACGTCGTCCACTGGCCTAAATTGAAACGAAATATATTCAGATAAACTCAAATAAACCCAAATAAATCCACTGAATTCATAAATAAGTCGTTTCCGATGTGTTAATCCGAATACAGCGCGGATTTATGAGAGATATAATTGCCGGGAGAATAGTAAAAAAAAAAAAAGTACGGGTTTAAGTTTTTTTATATTGAGTGAAATTTGGAATAATGTGAAGATTCTTTGATATGGGGATGCTGAATTTCAGATTAAAATGAAAATTACGTGGAATGAATATGTATGTGTGTGTGTATATTTTTGTATGTATGTATATATGTATATATATGTATATATACATGTATATATATGAATAAATAAATATATATATATATATATATATATATATATATATATATATATATATATATATTATATGTATATATTTATGTATATACACATTTATATGTATATATGTATGCATATACATATGTAGAGACGTTGGAAAAGGGAGAGAGAAACAGAGAGAAATACACAGAAAAGAGAGAGAGAGAGAGAGAGAGAGAGAGAGAGAGAGAGAGAGAGAGAGAGAGAGAACATTCACAATCGTTTATAATAGGATGAAACATTTTTAAAGGTAGACATTGTTAAGCATTATTTATGCCCTTACTTTCATATAACACAAAGGAAGGCATCCCTTTCCATTCTGGGAGAGAGAGAGAGAGAGAGAGAGAGAGAGAGAGAGAGAGAGAGAGAGAAATATTAAAGCTTTTCAAAAAGTTAATCTTATGAATATGTGAAAGATAAATAGCTACAAAGAGTGAGAGAGACCTTTAGATCAGAGAGAGAGAGAGAGAGAGAGAGAGAGAGAGAGAGAGAGAGAGAGAGAGAGAGAGAGAGAGAGAGAGCATGTCAATACCATTTCTCGACCAGTTGTGTTATTCTTAGACCATCGGGCCGACGTAAAACAAGAAACTAAATCCTTTGTCGTTTTGCATTTTTCAGAAGAGATCCCACTATCTGGGTGGGCTCTACGCCCCCTCTGGTACCCCTTAACGCCCCCATGGTATCCCCCCACCCCTGGAGTCCCTCCCCCCATTTCTCCAAAACCTCTCGTTTTGTTTGCTAAGAAAATATTGTCTCTTAGTCCAAATTCCACCAAGAATTTCCTGGGATTCTTTTACCCCATTGTTTCTGTGTATGTGTGTTTGTGTGTGTGTATGTGTATGTGTATATGCACATATGTGTATGTGTATTTTCTAGGGTTAGATGGGTGTCTGGAATACTAAAATAACTTTTATTTTCATTTTCTAATTCTCTTATTTGATAATTCTTACATTATTCTTCTTCCTTTCATTTGTTAATGCTTGCATCTGCTCTATTATTTCATTTCCAAATCCTTTTCCTTTAAAGGAGCCTTGGCTCAACAATCCTGTCCCAATAATCCTTCTCACTTCTTCTTAGGTCCTGCCAATTCTTCATGAATGTTTTGGCAATCATTTCTTTTAATTTTTCCTTCCTTCCTTATTCGGACTACCCCGTAGGGAGTTAGTGCCGCCAGTGCACCTCACATGGTGCACTGTAGGCATTACTTAAGGTTCTTTGCAGCGTGTCTTCGGCCCCTAACTGCAGCCCCTTTCGTTCCTTTTACTGTACCTCCTTTCATATTCTCTTTCTTCCATCTTACTTTCCTCAACCCTCTCCTAACAGTTAATTCATAATCCAACTGCTTTGAGGTTTTCCCCCTGTTACACCTTTCAAACCTCCTACTCTCAATTTCCCTTTCAGCGCTGAATGGCCTCATAGGTCCCAGCGCTTGGCCTGTGGCATAAATTCTATATTCTATTCTATATCCTGACTAAACTCACTTTTAAAGTTCTCGATTTATAGATAGTTTAAATTGCTTTCGTCAGTCTCTGCAACTTCTGCTCACTGTCACCGACCTATTAGCATATTTGCGCCTATATTTGATATCATTTTTCATAACTCCTCCCAGTAGTGTTTTCATTTATTATTATTATTATTATTATTATTATTATTAGGAAAACAAATTGAAGATAAAAGTATTTTTGTATTAAGATTATATGGAGACGTTGAGAGAGAGAGAGAGAGAGAGAGAGAGAGAGAGAGAGAGAGAGAGAGAGAGAGAGAGAGAGAGAGAGAGACAGACAGACAGACAGAGAGAGAGAGAGAGAGAGAGAGAAAGATAGAAAGAAAAACAGAGAGAGAGAGAGAGAAAGATAGAAAGAAAAACAGAGAGAGAGAGAGAGAGATACAGAGAGAGAGGTAGAGAGAGGCGGACAGAGAGACAGAAAGAGAGAGAGAGAGAGAGAGAGAGAGAGAGAGAGAGAGAGAGAGAGACTCGCAAACGACCCCCCCCCCAAAAAAAAGCTAAGAGCAATTTGCAACGTGATATACTTTCATATCCACGTGATTATATTCCCATTCCAGAAACCAGACGTGGAATGCGGGAAATATATGGATTTCGCAAGGGGAGCACTTGAAATGTGGCCACTTGCAACTTATGTGCAATAAGGGGGAAGGAGAGATTTAAGTGCCACTTAACCGGAGGATTCATATATATATATATATATATATATATATATATATATATATATATATATATATATATATATACATATATATATGTATATATATATGTATATATATATATATATATAGATAGAATTCATGAAGACGCGCACGTGTTTCACAGAACTCAATTTCTGGCTCGCCCTGGGATCGAACCCAGATCTCTCTCTCTCTCTCTCTCTCTCTCTCTCTCTCTCTCTCTCTCTCTCTCTCAAGTGAAAAGTCAATTGGTGGCTCCCTGGCCTTTTCACTTGAGAGAAACCGGGGTTCGATCCCCATGCGAGTCAGAAATATATATGTATATACATATATATATATATATATATATATATATATATATATATATATATATATATATATATAGAGAGAGAGAGAGAGAGAGAGAGAGAGAGAGAGAGAGAGAGAGAGATGTATAATCTAAATATAAATATATATAATATTTATACATATATATAGATATACATATATATATATTATATATATTATATACATTATATATTTATATTTATCAATTATTCATCAATTCCCATACCTTTACCTTAATTAGTGTATTTCTCATCTTCTCCCCTTATGAATTAAAATTTTATATAAAATCAAAAACACAAAAATACAAAAAATTATATAATTCAAAAGAACTGAAATCCACCTCTTGTCCAGCATAAGCTCCTGATTGATGGGTAATTATATGATAATCATAGTTTTATTGTCCTTCCCTGAGGGACAGACAATTAATGAGGTCAAGTAATTATGTGGGATTTGTGTGAGGGATGATTTAGTAGTAGTAATAATAATAATAATAATAATAATAATAATAATAATAATAGTAATAATAATATTTGTATATGTATGTGTTTTTGTATGTATGTATATATATATATATATATATATATATATATATATATGTATATATATATTGTGGGATTTGTATGAGGGATGATTTAATAATAATAATAATAATAATAGTAATAATAATAATATTCATGTATGTGTATATCATTATTATTATTATTATTATTATTATTATTATTATTATTATTATTATTATTATTATTATTATTATTAAAACAGTTTAATAGTAATACATGCATACATACATAAATATTATTAGTATTATTATTATTATTATTATTATTATTATTATTATTATTATTAGTGTATATATATATATTTAAATATATATGTATATAATTTATAATTATACATATATATCTGCATATTTTCACATATATAATATGTATATGGGTACGTCTGTAAATAATAATAATAATAATAATAATAATAATAATAATAATAATAATAATAATAATAATAATAATAACGACAAAACTCAGAGTTCCCGTCCCCTGTCACCGTTCTTCAGAGGAAATCCGACCAAAACACGGTTCTCATTATGGACGCGTCTGAAAATAAGGCCGGATTTTGAAAGGCCATTATTTTTCCTCTTGACTCTTCACAAACAGGAAGATTAAAAAGCCTTTGTGAGAATTAGGGGGTCATTAACTAATTATCGTATCGTCATTTGCTTAATTACGGAGTGTATATTCATGTATAATGGGACGTGTATACATATGTATTCTTTGGTTCTGGTAAGAAAATGTAATTCCTGAAAAAAATGATCTGGGAATATTATTTGGGGGAAATTCGTTCTGTTCGGATAATTTAACGGTTGTTGCTTAATGAATTCTTCGCTATTTTTCTTATATATATGTACATATACATATATATGTATATATATACATATATATGTATATGTACATATATAATTGCTATTATTTTTTCTTAAAACTTTATTTCTAAAATAATTTTTATTTTTTCCCATTTTTTTTATTTCTCATTTATGGTATTGTTATCTAAATCTTTAATATTATCTTTCCATTATTTTTCATGGGGGGGGGGCACGTGCCCAGATGCCCCTACCCCTCCCTGGATCTGCTAGTGCCCCAAGATTGTTTTTAATTTCTGTATTAGATTTTTTTTATATTTTTCCCCATTTTTTATATTTCGCAATTATGGTATTATTATCTAAATCTTCAATATTATGATTTTGTTATTATTCTTTATGGGGGGGGGCCACGTGCCCAGATGCCCCACACCCCTCCCTGGATCCGCTAGTGCCCCCAAGATGGTTTTTAATAACTTCGTCCAGTTCGTACAGTTATGAGCTGTGGCTTATCAGTTCGACGCGATTGTTCTTAATACTCAGTTCGACGCGATTGTTCTTAATAATAGAACATATGACACAATTTACAGTGCACGACACAATATAGCACAATTACAATACAGTACTACAATAATCCGGTTTGTATTAAGTTTAAAGTACATAAAGTTTTGTGTTTTTCTGACCTGTAACTGGGTAACAGCCATCCGTATGTTGAAATAGGCTAATGGCTTGAATCACTTGTTTAATGTTATTTTTTAGCTTGTTTTAATCGTATTTAGGAAAAGCTTTGCCACTTCTTCAGACACATTTGTAATCTATAATATGAATTAGGAAGGTTTAATTCAAATTTGTTTATACAAACAGCTGATTTGTTTCGGAAAATCTGAGACAGTTCAGTGACAAGGTACTCCGGTACTACAAGAACTTGCAGAAATTGTAATTAGGGATAATTGGACCTTTTTCTTGATTATACATGACAGACAAACATTATTTATATGTTTATTTCCTTTATATATACTTCTCGCATCTGTTGACAATCCGTTCCTGCAGTCCCGCGTTCACACCAGTCCGGACGGAGGAACTGTGGGACGGAACACCGCCCCCTCCCCCTCCCTTTCAAGGCTTCAAACAAGCGAGTACAATTGCACCCATTGATAAGCCTTTTGTTGGGGGGCGTGTTGGAGGAAACTGGGAGAGTTGGGGAGGTAAATTGGTGGAGGAGGAGAGAGGGTAGGGGTATTTGATCATTGTGAATAGGGAAGGAAGGGGGGGGAGGGCCAAGTCACGACGGTAATCGTCCCCGAACTCCGAACCCGCCGACGTATCTCTTACTACGCCAGTTTCAAGTTCACCGCTCTCTCTCTCTCTCCCTCTCTCTCTCTCTCTCTCTCTTCTCTCTCTCTCTCCCACAGTCTGTCTCACTCTCAGTCTCAGTGTCCCACGGACTTTCGTGAGGGGAGTACGCGCTTTCCCGGCCCGGGTCCCGAATCGAGCCAATTCTCCGCTTTTCGGCAGCCGATCGTGAGCGGCGTGACCGTCCCGTGACCGAGATGACGGCGGTCTGGAAGGAGTGAA
>NC_089786.1:53974694-53999694 GCF_040412425.1 Macrobrachium rosenbergii | reverse complement strand
CTCACACGTTTTCCCAAAAAAGGTTTCCTCGAACGTTTTCCCAAAACGTTTCCCTAACGACTTCTGTAACGTTTTCTCAAAGATTTTCTCAAACATTTTCCTCAAACGTTTTCTCAAACGTTTCCCTAACGACTTCTCTAACGTTTTCTCAAAGATTTTCTCAAACATTTTCCTTAAACGTTTTCTCAAACGTTTCCCTAATGTTTTCCCAAACGTTTTCCCAATCATTTTCCCAAACGTTTGTATGGGCGAGTTCCATTATGTCACATTCACATCCTTTCCCTCGAATGTAAACAAACCTTCTGGAGTATTTTTTTTTATGCAACGGGTTGTTTTCTGTTAAGAGAATGTTTTTTTTCTAATATGAGAATGTTCACAAGCTCAATACGCTCATGTATGTTTGTGTGTTTGTGTGTGTGTATGTATGTGTGTATGTTTTTTATAGATCTGTTTTTTCATTTGGCAAATGATTATTGTATCCTATGTTGTATCATGATTTTGTATCCAGACATATCAGAGGAATCTCTATTGTCCTTTATTGTCAATTATTCCATTTCCTTTATTATATCCTATCTCCCCATCCTCCTTTGTCAAATCCTCCTTTGTCAAATCCCCCTTTGTCCAATCCTCATTTGTCAAATCCTCATTTGTCAAAGCCTTCTTGAACCTCTTTATCACGTTTTTCAAATCCTATTTTGTTATATCCTAATTTTTTCCACTCAGATACCCCAAATCCTTAACAGGCCAATTTTGGGTTATCCTTCATCCTTCTACTTTGCTACCGGAGGACTCAGTTTGAGAGAGAGAGAGAGAGAGAGAGAGAGAGAGAGAGAGAGAGAGAGAGAGAGAGAGAGAGAGAGGAAAGGTCCTGTTTGTTTTAGGGCCAAGGTTAATGGACTATATAGGCGTCGTAGTGACTCTCTCTCTCTCTCTCTCTCTCTCTCTCTCTCTCTCTCTCTCTCTCTCTCTCTCTCTCTCTCTCTCTCTGTAAAAATGGTCACGTGCGAAAGTTGTCGAGAGAGAGAGAGAGAGAGAGAGAGAGAAAGAGAGAGAGTTATCCATAATGTATAATGAACGAAGCGTCCATATGTTGCCAGCTGTTCATTTTTATGTCTACTCCTTAATATAATAATAATAATAATAATAATAATAATAATAATAATAATAATAATAATAATAATAATAATAAAACATTTATTTCACTTAGAGAGTGTGTCCCTGGGCAATTTGCTGTCAGGTCAGGTCCCAGAGGAACAGGGTGGCTAATCAAGTTAGGTCATTCCAGGTGTAACAGGTGAATGTATCCCTTAGTCTCGACTGGAGATTTATACATAAAATATATATATAAAATATATATAATATGAAATATGTATTATATATTATATATTTAATATATATATTTTTAATTCTGGACATCTACACCTAAAAACAGCAACAAAAACAGCTGTACCAACCCCACAGCCGAAACCCCAACAGCCTCGACGAATTACAGCAGAGAAAAACAGCAAAAACAGCTGCTGTGATTACCTCAGGACGAACAGCAGCTCCGGCAAGACGATGCCAGCATGCCAAGAGACATAACTGATAAAGAAGAAGAAGAAGAAGAAGAATGGAATTAAAATGTTTTGACAGAAGAAAGATAGAGGAAGAACCATAAAAGGGGAAAAGATGAAGAGACGAATAAGGGCGAAGCAGAAGGAGGGAAGAGAGAGAGAGAGAGAGAGACAGAGAGATAACAGGGAAATGGAGAGAGAGAGAGGCAGAGAGAAATATGATCAAAGGAAGAATATGATTGAAGAGGATAAGACAAGAGGGAGTAAGAGATTGAATGACACCGAAGGACAATAGGAAAAGAATACGAGGCGAGGGGAAGAAGAAGGAGAAGAAGAAGAAGAAGAAAGGGGAGCCAAAACAAAAACGGAGATAACTGACTCCCATTGTTGTAGAAAAGCCAACTCGAATTTAGGTCTCCCAATTGGTTAATCCTTTTGTGATGAAAGGGGTCCTATTGTGTTGCCCTCACCCCGGCCCCCGACCCATACCCCGTGCCCTCCAGTCAAGGGTATTTTGGGAGTGGTGGCAGAGGGAAGGGCGTGGGCTGTTGGCTGTCAATAGGTGGTGTCAAATTGGCGTGGTCTTGTTTCAACACTTGTGTTCCTGTTTCTGATAGATTGGTGTTGTCATATTGAGGAGTTTTCGTGCCAACGCTGCTGTCAGGTAAGATTGGTGTCTGTGTTGGCTGATGAATGAGTCCATATGCCAGTACTGGTGTCAGGAAAAAATTGGTGTTTCTGATAGATTGTTGTTGTCATATTGAGGAGTTTTCGTGCCAACACTGCTGTCAGGTAAGATTGGTGTCTGTGTTGGCAGATTACTGAGTTCATATGCCAACACTGGTGTCAGAAACACTTGGTGTTTCTGATAGATTTTTGTTGTCAAGTTGATGAATTTTTCTCAACACTGGTGTCAGAAAAGATTGGTGTATCTGTGTTGGCAGATGAATGAGTTTTTATGCCAACATTGCTGGCAGATAAAATTGGTGTTTCTGCGTTGGCAGATGAATGAGTTCTTATGCCAACACTGCTGGTAGATAAAATTGGTGTCTGTCTGGCATATAAGTTGTCAAATGATGAGTTTTATCATAGCATTGCTGTCAGTGAAATTATTTTGTCAGACTAGGGAATTGTTATGCCAACACTGTTGTCAGACAAAATTGTTGTTGAAATTTAATGTTGAATGTTTTTGCCAACATTGCTAGCAAGTGGAATGAGTTTATGTCTCTGATAAATACTTATTGTCAAATTGGTGAGTTCTTGTGCTGCCAGCATTGCTGTCAGGTGTGATTGCTCTTGTTTTTGTGCCACCATTGCTCTGTCAGTGAGGTTATGTGTTGGAAGTAAGCAAACGTCGGCACAATCGAGTTTTCTGTACAGCCGTTACAGCGTATAATAATCAAGGCCACCGAAAACAGATCTATCTTTCGGTGGTCTCGGTATAATGCTGTATGAGCCGCGGCCTGTGAAACTTAAACCACAGCCCGGTGGTGGCCTGGGTTATATCGTTGCCAGATGCACGATTATGGCTAAATTGAACCTTAAATAAAATAAAAACTACTGAGAAGGCTAGAGGGCTGCAATTTGGTATGTCTGATGACTGGAGGGTGGATGATCAACATACCAATTTGCAGCCCTCTAGCCTCAGTAGTTTTTAAGATCTGAGGACGGACAGAAAAAGTGCGGACAGAAAAAGTGCAGACAGGAAAAAGTGCGGACAGAAAAAGTGCAGACAGAAAAAGTGCGGACAGAAAAAGTGCGGACAGAAAAAGTGATTACAGTAAAAAGTTCGGACAGAAAAAAGTGCGGACAGAGAAAAAGTGCGGACAGAAACAAGTGCGGACAGTAAAAAGCGCGGACAGAAAAAAGTGCGGACAGAGAAAAAGTGCGGACAGAGAAAAAGTGCGGACAGAAACAAGTGCGGACAGTAAAAAGCGCGGACAGAAAAAAGTGCGGACGGACAGACAAAGCCGGCACAACAGTTGCAGACAGGCGTGACAAAAACTATGGTCACGATGACGGCCCAACAGCCAAACAAATGAATGAGAAAAAGTAATAGATATAATAAATAAAAGCAATAAAAAAACAAGTGAACAAAAGGAGTAATAAAAAAACAAAAATAAAGAAAAATAAATAAATAAAAAAAGTAAAGAAACAGCAATTAAAATCTACGAAAAAGATCGAATTACAAAAAAAAAAATCACCTGTATTTTTCTGAAGGTAAGAAATATGAGAGAGTATAGCTTTCCCCCACCCCTATAACCCCCACACCCCAAAGTCCCCTCTCTCTCTCTCTCTCTCTCTCTCTCTCTCTCTCTCTCTCCCCCCGGTGTCTGTCCTTCCAATGACCTTACGGAGAGAAGAAGGCAACGTGGAACAGGCAGGATCATAAAGGAGAACTGTGGAGAGAGAGAGAGAGAGAGAGAGAGAGAGAGAGAGAGAGAGAGAGAGAGAGGGGGGGAGAGAGAGAGACATGTGGTCGATGGATTAAAGCATAATTGAATTAGGAAGAGATATTAATTAATCCGAAGAACCTTGTTGATTGGTCACACGTCCTCTCTCTCTCTCTCTCTCTCTCTCTCTCTCTCTCTCTCTCTCTCTCTCTCTATGTATATATATATATAATCCTTCATCCTAAACATCCTGCATTTGTCAATCCTTCTCTCCTATATCGCAGGAGCATCCTACTACCTCCTCCTTTAGGCTGTCTGTCGTAGGATTTCAATCCTATATCAACCCCGAGTCAGGCTGGAATCCTTCCATAGGATTGCAATGACACATCCCAGGGTAGGATTGGGGTTGTACTGTAATGTTGCACACAATAGGATTTTAGGTTTGAGTTTCTAAGGAAGGATAGAGAGAGAGAGAGAGAGAGAGAGAGAGAGAGAGAGAGAGAGAGAGAGAGAGAGAGATCTTTTGGGCTGCACTATAAAAATGCAAACACCAGTAGGATTGAAGCCTCGACTGCTGTTAAAGGTGGTCTCATATCTCCCTTGACAGAGAGAGAAAGAGAGATAGAGAAAGCAAGAGAGAGAGAGAGAGAGAGAGAGAGAGAGAGAGAGAGAGAGAGAGAGAGAGAGAGAGAGCAGGCAAGGGAAAACAAGAAATGTTGACATAACATTGCAGCATTATGGCCGTGTGAGTCTGGGAGACTTCTTGTAGGTTACAAAACCATTTGAATACTGCCTCGCCTTACGTCTCCTTTACGTCTTCCCAAGATAGAAAAGAGAGAGAGAGAGAGAGAGACTGGAGAAAGAGGTGTGAGAAAATGATTGAGAGACAGATAGAGAGAGAGCGAGAAGAGAGAGAGAGAGAGAGAGTGAGGGATAGCAGTAGGAAGCTGCTACCTGCACCCAGGCGTCATTGATTATCGATGCAAAATGAGTAAAATGAGTTTACCAACACAAACACTCTCTCTCTCTCTCTCTCTCTCTCTCTCTCTCTCTCTCTCTCTCTCTCTCTCTCTCTCGCGAAAGAGAGAGAAAGAGAAAGTCTTCCGTATTTGTGAATATTGTCTAAAAAAAAACTTTCTCATTAAGAGATTGAAAACATTTTAAAACCACATAACAATAAGAGAGAGAGAGAGAGAGAGAGAGAGAGAGAGAGAGAGAGAGAGAGAGAGAGAGAGATACTTCTATTCTGATTGCCCTGGCTGACGATGTCAAATTGGTATTATTATGTACTCGCCTGAGTCAGTCATTTGTTTGTTTGTTTGTTTACAAGATTTCCCAAAGAAAATTGCGGGTGGATTTTGGCCTAATTTTTTTCGGGGGGAGGAGGGGGCCCATGGCCCAGGGACCGAATTGGTGAGATTTTGAGGGTAATTTGTAACTACAGTATTTGATGTTGATATATATATGTATATATATATATATATATATATATATATATATATATATATATATATATATATATATATATATATATATATATATATATACATACGAGTACAGATGACTTCAAATACCTTTCAACATAATAATAATAATAATAATAATAATAATAATAATAATAATAACAAGAAAATTCCAGATTCATTCCCAGTCTGAACAAAATGCCAAATGGAATGCACCCTTCCCCTCCTTCCAAATATTCTTAGGCCCCTACACCCACTCGTGACTAAAGGTGTGTAATTCGACCCTTACCTGGTAACAAGAGAGGGGGAGGGTGGGGAGATTTATTAAGGGGTAGGGGGAGGAGGAAAGGGGAGGGGTAAAACCCACCCCCCCTTCTGCTGCTTAGGCCTAAGAGCAGTAGCGGAATATTCAGCAGGAGTTTCTAAGGCTTTGGTAAAGCCTGGCTTATGAGAGTTTAGGAGGGATTTGCTTATGTTTGTGAAGTTTGTGATAATGCTACGTTGCATCGGGTTTGTGTGTGTGTTTGTTTTGAAGTGCGTTTATGTTAGGTCGTGTGTGTTTGTGTGTGTGTATGTGTGTATGTGTATTAATACATGAATTTATTTCTATATACGTTTCTATTACGCAATCATTGACTGCGTATTTATTTTGAAGGCTGGTATTGTAACGTATTAAACAAGAATTACGTTTAGATACAGCGTGTGTATGTTTGTGTATATGTATGTGTGTATGAATAGATGTGTTTATTTTGAAGGCTGGTGTTGTTTTAAAACACGAATTGCGTTTAAATACACCGTATGTAGTGTATGTTTGTGTAAATGTGTGTTTGTGTGTATGAATACATGAATATTTGTGTATATAAGTTCATATTATGCCTTCATTAACTGTGTTTATTTTGAAGGTGGTTGTTATAACGTATTAAACAAGAGTTTATTTTTAAATACGACGTGTGTATGTGTATGTATATATGTGTATGAATACATGAATTTGTTTATATATACGTATATATTACGCCATGATTTATAACAATGAAATAATAAGAAAATGTATTGACAATACTCACACGCAAGAACGCCAATGACTTCATACGTATTTAAAAATACATGCATACATAATTCGTGTATTTTAATTTTAAATAACTCATCAGGGATAAATAACGATTGGAACTAATGAAAAAAAAATAATGCTAATATGGTTCGTTGTTTTGTCAGACATTTTTCTGTTTAAGTGAAAACACGAAGAAGAAGATTTCCTCTCTCTCTCTCTCTCTCTCTCTCTCTCTCTCTCTCTCGCTCTCTCGCTCTCTCTCTCTCTCTCGCTCTCTCTCTCTCTCTCTCTCTCTCTCTCTCTCTCTCCCCCTGGTCTTAATGGCTCGTTGCACGTCCGACCTGACACGCCCATGCGTCGGAGAAAAGATCCACGTTGTTTGTTTGTTTCCGGGGGCGTGGGTGTGGTTGTATGAGGCGTGGTTGCGTGAAGTGTGGGCGTGGGTTGTGAATTATGGGCGTGGTTGTACGAAGTGTAGGCGTGGTTATATAAAGTGTGGGCGTGGTTGTATAAAGTGTGGGCGCGGTTGTATAAAGTGAGTGAGTAAAGTGCGTGGGCGGGGTTGCATAAGCTGTGGGCGTCGCTTAATGAAATGTGGGTGGAATTGTACTGTGTGTGGGCGTGGATGTATAGTGTGGGCGTACTTGTATGAAGTGTGGGCATGGCTGTATAAAGTGTGGGCGCGGTTGTATAAAGCGTTAGAGTGTGGGCGTGGTTATATAAATGTGGGCGCGGCTGCAAAAGGTGGTAAATTGTGGGCGTGGTTTCATTAAGTGTGGGCGTCGTTGTATGAAGTATTCTCGTGTTTGTATAAAATGTGGGCGTAGGTGGAATGCTTGGGGGCGTGGTTGTGTAAACTGTGGGTGTAGTTGGATTGCTTGCGGGCGTGGTTGTATGAAGTGTGGGCGTAGTTGGATTGCTTGCGGGCGTGGTTGTATGAAGTGTGGGCGTAGTTGGATTGCTTGCGGGCGTGGCTCCCTGGAATAATTAGGCATGTGTTTAGTTGTTTATTATTGGGCGTTTACCAATTTGCGTACGCGTGGGCGTGGCTTTAATCACTGGTTATCTTGTTTCTGGGCGTGGCATTGTGGGGAGGGGTGATTACTGATTGAAGTGTGGGCGTGGGCGAAGCTGCCTTGTGTGGGCGTGGGCGTAGAACCCAAACACAGGGTTGCAACTAAAGAGGACCGTTCAGGGCCATCACTTGCTTGTCCAGTGTTATTTATGGAACGCTTAGAGTCTCTCTCTCTCTCTCTCTCTCTCTCTCTCTCTCTCTCTCTCTTTCAATTATCATTCTGCCTTTTTCAAAGTCAATCTGTATTTTAGTCAAGTTCTGACATGCTCCCTCTTCTTCTCTCTCTCTCTCTCTCTCTCTCTCTCTCTCTCTCTCTCTCTCTCTGTCGAAAGCTGTGTTGGGACACATGGATCTCTCTCTCTCTCTCTCTCTCTCTCTCTCTCTCTCTCTCTCTCTCTCTCTCAATTATCATTCTTCTTTTTCAAAGTCAATCTCTATTTTATTCAAGTTCAAGTCTCTCTCTCTCTCTCTCTCTCTCTCTCTCTCTCTCTCTCTCTCTCTCTCTCTCTCTCATAGCAACCAATATAAAATTAAGGTCAATCACCTTTTGTTTTATTTACAAAAAAATATCTAACCCATTCCCACCAAACCACTCAAGTATCATTAAAAAACCTGATTTAAAAAACAGAAAAAAAAAACAATAGACATCGAGTCAAACAAAAGCGAAATAAACAACAGGAATAACCAGACATATAAAAAAAATAAAAAAAAGAGAAACAATACCAGAAATCGAGAGCAGGTTCGCCTGAGAAACAATCGTGTCTTTCCCAAGGTATCGTATGCCTTTGCTGGGAAGGTGTGGGAATATTTTTGGGTATTATTTGTGTGAGGGGGTTTTGGGACAGGTTTGAAACGTGAATGTCGACAGGTATGGACGTCTGTGGGAGAGAGGAGGTGTATTTCTCTCTCTCTCTCTCTCTCTCTCTCTCTCTCTCTGTGTGTGTGTGTGTGTGTCAGTAATTCTTTTGCCTCTTTCAAAGTCTGTCTTTATTTCACACAGGCTCTGATATACTGTACATCATCTCTCTCTCTCTCTCTCTCTCTCTCTCTCTCTCTCTCTCTCTCTCTCTCTCTCTCATCTCTTGCAAGAGTCAATCTGTATTTTACACAGGCTGATATTATGCTTCCTCTCTCTCTCTCTCTCTCTCTCTCTCTCTCTCTCTCTCTCTCTCTCTCTCTCACAGGCTCTGAAATGACTCTCTCTCTCTCTCTCTCTCTCTCTCTCTCTCTCTCTCTCTCTCTCTCTCTCTCTCTCTCTCTGTTCGTTAGGCTTTTAGTTCAGTTTTTGTCAGACCTATGTATCGTCAATAATAATAATAATAATAATAATAATAATAATAATAATAATAATAATAATAATAATAATAATAATAATACTTTAAAAATTTTTCATCAATTATTTTTAGGTAATGAAACAGTCTAGGATTTTTCCACAAGATCAATTTCAGCCTGAAATACGAAATTCCTATCACCCCTAACCCCCTTCAGTACAAACTGGCAACGGGTAAGAAGCATCACATCTACCCAGGAAGAACCATTTGGCCCTGGAAATCACAGAGTGCCAAAAATATAAACGGTGCCACAAATACCACAATTATGTTGGAAAAATGGTGCCTAGCTCAGGGGAACTTCCTTTCAAATATGGAAATTAGGGACTGTGGCCCACCCCCAAAATGTGTTATGGCTTTCATACAGGAAACACACACACATATATATGTATCTATATGTATATTTGTTTATTTATATTGATTCATATCTATAATATGCATATTTATATATACATATACATATATATGTATATACATACATAAACATACATACATAAACATACATACATACTTGCATACACACACACCCAGACAAATTAATTAAGGAGAGAAAAGTTCCACCCTCGGGGATTAGAGAGAGAGAGAGAGAGAGAGAGAGAGAGAGAGAGAGAGAGAGAGAGAGAGAGAAACCCCATTTACCAAATTGATAATACGTTAAACTCCTTAATTCATGCCTTTTGATTTGAGGTGGGGAAAGTCTCAAATATATATATTCATATTCATATTCCCGTCGATATCAATCATTTGAGGACAATCTCCACCCTCCACAGTTTAATTCCCACTCTCCCAAGTATTATTCCACCGTCAGAAAATCGTATATTGGGAATTTAGGTATGAAATGCGTAAGGAATCTTTCATTTTCGAAATCTATTATTCATTCCCCCTGTTCTCCTCTCGACTTTGATGGAGGGATTTGTAATGTTTCTCTCTCTCTCTCTCTCTCTCTCTCTCTCTCTCTCTCTCTCTCTCTCTCTCTCTCTCTCTCTCTCTTTTCTTGACGTTTCTGATTCTCGTTTCATTCGATGGTGAGGTTTTATTTTTTCTGTCTGTGATGTTGGTGGGAGTTCCTGCGTGTGTTTTTGGAAATAATGCGATGGTGATGTTTGTGTGTGTTCGGAATGGGATGGGATATTCTCTGGTTTTTGTGGAGAGGATGTGTATGTGTGTATGTATGCATGTATGTATGTATGTATGTGTGTATATGTATGTATATATATATATATATATATATATATATATATATATATATATATATATACATACATATGTATATATATATGTGTATATATATATATATATATATATATATATATATATATATATATATATATATATATAATATTGCCGGGAAAATGACATAACAAACTGATTAATGTATGAGAATTTCTAATAAAAAAATTACGCACTGTATATTACAACTTTCATGACAGGCATTATGCACGGACACCAGAATATATTACAGCATAAATTACATTATGAATGAAATAGTTTTCCAGACATTATAATGAAGTCGAATACAGTATCTGTCATTTTTTTTGACAAGGCAATTACAGCATTACAGTAAAATCATTACATTACAGTTTGAACTTATATTTGTAGTTTCGTAATTTTTACCAACTTTATGTATGATTTTTTTGAGTTACAGGATTTTTCCCTGTAACTGTGAGGAAGTTCTGTAATACGTATGAATGAATATCTGACACAGTTAAATGAAGTCAGTTCATCATAAGGGGAAGGGAGGAAGGGGATGTGGAATGGGAGGTGGAAGGGGAGGGGGGGAGGAAAAGAGGGAAGGGGAAGTCTACGGGCAGCACCAGCCCCATTTATCTTCCGCTGTGCAAACAAACAAACAAACAAAACGTTTCAGAGTTCTAGTATCATATAGACAGCGAGTCAGATTTTCAATAAATGAATTTCTAGCGAGCGAAGAATGGCCACAGATAGGGGGTTGGAAAAGAAATATTTCTCTCAAATATTAATTCGTAAATGAATATATGCATGAATTTAAATTTGGATTTAAATATACTCAGTTATAGGGCTTAGCGTGTCAGCGACGAAAATTGGGTCCCTTAATCCGTGGAAGGCAGAATCAGAATTCATCTTTTGAATTGATTTGTGTCTTAATTTTTTGGAATTTCTTTTTAAGAAATTAATCAGGGAATTGTTATGTTTGTTTTATGGAGGCCGCATATCTCCGCTAATACTTAGCACTTCACGAATCTCCCATTCTCTCCCCATGACCCTTCCACTCTCCCCAAAATAGGTCAATTCTCCCCCAAATATTTGAGAATTATTTTTGTAAGAAATTGATCACAGGATTGGTATGTTTATTTTATGGAGGCCGCAAACTTCCGCCAATGCTTAGCAGTTCACGAATCTCCCATTCTCTCCCCATGGCCCCTCCACTTTCCCCAAAATAGGTCCATTCTCCCCCAAAATATTTAAGAATTATTTTTATAAGAAATGGAACCCGGGATTGTTATAATTGTTGTACGGAGGCCGCACATCTCTGCCAATGCTTAGCAGTTCATAAATCTCCAATTCTCTCCCCATGAACCCTCCACTCTCCCCAAAATAGGGCCATTCTCCCCCAAATATTTAAGAATTATTTTTATAAGAAATTGATCTCGAGATTGTTATATTTGTTTTATGGAGGCCGCAAATCTCCGCCAATGCTTAGCAGTTCACGAATCTCCCATTCTCTCCCCAGGGCCCCTCCGCTTTCCCAAAAATAGGTCCATTCTCCACAAATATTTACATTCGTATCAGACCCCAAATCTTGTCTCTTGTTGTTGTTAGAAGGTCCAACGTTGGTCAAGCTTGCGTAAAAATCATATATCTTCTGTCAAACAGACAAAACACAAAAGATTATAGAAGGGAATTACATGAAGATTCCATAACGAAAGTGACTGGCAATAACTTGTATGTTCTGTAATGGCGTAATTTATTTAAACAAAGTTCCAATCTAATTTCGATTCTGATGTAAAATTGCCAATCACGGCTGTAATTAGTTTTCCGTATTTGTATCAAATTATTACAGAAATTTCCCTAAATACATATTACAGGACATAGAACAATCTTTAAGACTGTACTTTGATTATGTATTCTGTAATTTCGAAATCTAGATAAACAAAATTCCAAGTTAATTTTGATTGATGCAATCAAATTTTCACTCATGACTGTATTTTATTTTCCGTAACTGTATCAAAAGATTACAGAAATTTTCCTGAATACAGATTACAGGACATTAATCAATCTCTAAGGCTGCAATTTAGTTAGATAAGTGGCTGTTTGAACGTAAACTTAGTAAATTGAACTGAATTGAAATGAATATAGAATTTAGGCCAAAGGCCAACCACTGGGACCTATGAGGTCATTCAGTGCTGAAACGGAAATTGAGAGTAGGAGGTTTGAAAGGTGTAACAGGAGGAAAACCTCAAAGCAGTTGCACTATGAATCAGTTGTTAGAAGAGGGCTAAGGAAAGTAAGGTGGAAGAAAGAGAATATGAAAGGAGGTACAGTAAAAGGAACGAAAGGGGTTGCAGCTAGGACCCATGGAAGGCACGCTGCAAAGAACCTTAATGCCTACAGTGCACCGCACGAGGTGCACTGACGGCACTAACCCCCTACTTAGTCAATACAGTTATTAATATTGATACCTCGAAAATGACTTAAAAACTGATCAGGTAATGAAGAATCTCTGACGAATATCTGAACTTCTAAACCAGAATCTATTCGTCAGCACATTTTCCTGACTGCAAAAAAGCCCACGTTGCAGATAAAAATGACAATTTGCAACAGCTTAAAAAAAAAAAAAAGTCATATTGGAACTCAGCTGAAATAGAGGAACTTACAAAATGAAAACGGAATAGGTCGTCTGGTTAAAAAAAAAAAAAAAAAAAAAAATTTGGTGAGCTAAACTTCAGATTGGCGAACGCCACACTTAAATATTAAAAAAATCTATGAATATATATTAATGATATTGGAGAGATGAGATTATTTAAATGGTAAATCTGAACGTATTAATATCTCCTAAATGAATTATGGGAAAAGATTTAGTCCCTAAATTTTTGGATGAATTTGAAACTCTGGGTAATGTGGTTCAGTTCGATGAGTTGGTGGTAGAAAGTATTTTTTGTCAGTTTCGATTAAATGATAAATTACTTATCATTTGTATGGATCACAGGGTAAGCTATTTATCATCAGTTCGGATTACAAGATGAATTATGTATCATTAGTAAGAATTACGGGATAAATCATTGCGAGATGAATTGTATCGTATGTTAATGTCAATACTGAATGCTCTCTCAGTTTTAAGGGTGGATATTACTCTCTCTCTTTCTCTCTCTCTCTCTCTCTCTCTCTCTTTAAAGGATAGCAAGTTATCAGAAGATTCTGTAGTTAGGTCCTCTCTCTCTCTCTCTCTCTCTCTCTCTCTCTCTGTTTAAAGGATAACAAGTTATCAGAAGATTCTGTAGTTAGGTCTCTCTCTCTCTCTCTCTCTCTCTCTCTCTCTCTCTCTCTCTCTCTCTCTCTCTCTGTTTAAAGGGTAGGAAGTTATCAGGAGATTCTGTAGTCAGGTCCTCTCTCTCTCTCTCTCTCTCTCTCTCTCTCTCTCTCTCTCTCTCTCTCTCTCTCTCTCTCTCTCAGTTTAAAGGGTAGGAAGTTTTCAGAAGATTCTGTAGTTAGGTCTTCTCTCTCTCTCTCTCTCTCTCTCTCTCTCTCTCTCTCTCTCTCTCTCTCTCTCTCTCTCTCTCTGTTTAAAGGGTAGGAAGTTATCAGGAGATTCTGTAGTCAGGTCCTCTCTCTCTCTCTCTCTCTCTCTCTCTCTCTCTCTCTCTCTCAGTTCAGTTTTAAAGGGTAGGAAGTTTTCAGAAGATTCTGTAGTTAGGTCTTCTCTCTCTCTCTCTCTCTCTCTCTCTCTCTCTCTCTCTCTCTCTCTCTCTCTCTCTCTCTCTCTCTCTCTCTGTTTAAAGGGTAGGAAGTTATCAGGAGATTCTGTAGTCAGGTCCTCTCTCTCTCTCTCTCTCTCTCTCTCTCTCTCTCTCTCTCTCTCTCTCTCTCTCTCTCTCAGTTTAAAGGGTAGGAAGTTATCAGAAGATTCTGTAGTTAGGTCTTCTCTCTCTCTCTCTCTCTCTCTCTCTCTCTCTCTCTCTCTCTCTCTCTCTCTCTCTCAGTTTAAAGGGTAGGAAGTTATCAGGAGATTCTGTAGTCAGGTCCTCTCTCTCTCTCTCTCTCTCTCTCTCTCTCTCTCTCTCTCTCTCTCTCTCTCTCTCTCTCTCTCTCTCAGTTTAAAGGGTAGGAAGTTATCAGGAGATTCTGTAGTCAGGTCCTCTCTCTCTCTCTCTCTCTCTCTCTCTCTCTCTCTCTCTCTCTCTCTCTCTCTCTCTCTCACAAACAAGTAATAAGCCATAATCAAAGTCAAAAGACCAAAAGAAAGCTTTACATAAGGTTTCCTGTCCTCTTAGTGATAAGAGGCTTAGCTATTACTTACAAGAGGGACGATTGACTGATCCTCTTAGTATGCAGGAGAAGGTGGTATTATTATTATTATTATTATTATTATTATTATTATTATTATTATTATTATTATTATTATTATTATTATTATATGTATGTATATAAATATATATAGTATATATATGTACTCGTATATATACACAAATATATACATTAAGACATACACATCAATTAATATCGAATTCACTATTCCTTGGGAATAACTCACACATAAGGGGACAAAGCCCAGGTTAGATTCCTGGTAAGGGCAGATACACTTATCAATTATAATTCCCCTTGAGTGTAAGTTATTCCCAAGGTGTAGAGAATTTGATATTAAAAAAAAATATATATGGGGATCATACTATGCTACTTGGTAATGAGAAGCTTGCAGGACTGGTGAAAGAATGTTAAAAGTATTCGACAGTGGAACGGTTTGTAAGTGGATGGAAGAAGGAATGGGGTAATTATGGCATATGGAAGATAGAAAGATGGAATAATGAATATATGGATGATGGAAGATAACGTCTCTCTCTCTCTCTCTCTCTCTCTCTCTCTCTTAAAAATATATATATATATATATATATATATATATATATATATATATATATATATATATATATATATAAATTAAAAGAGAGAGAGAGAGAGAGAGAGAGAGAGAGAGAGAGAGAGAGAGAGAGAGAGAGAGAGAGAGGTTATTTACCATCATCCATATATTCATTGGCACATGGGAGATAGAAAAATTGGAAAAATTGGTATGAGATAGTGGTAGGCCCCCTCCCCAAACACACCCCCCCTCTCTCTCTCTCTCTCTCTCTCTCTCTCTCTCTCTCTCTCTCTCTCTCTCTCTCTTCATTAACAGCTAATCTCACTTCCAAACAGTTCTGCTTAATCAGCAGAATGGTCTCTCCATATCTCTCTATGATTTAATGCACTCTGGAAACTGATTCCCTAGTTCCAGAATAATTCACTGGAATTCTCTCGGCTGGAAATCAAGGTTTAAACCTAATTCTATTGGATCTGAGAGGCAGGCTGTTCCAGCAAGTCATTTAGGATGTCAGTGTACAGAAATGTGAACCTGTTCATTTACTACTGAATGGGGCTGTCAGATCTTGCGTAAAGTCATTCATTAATGCGATTAAGTTCATTCATATATTATAGGAAGTTGTACACATGACCAGCGAAGTTTTTTTTTCGAGTTGAAATGGCTTTAAATTGTCTATTTTTTTTAAAGGGGCAAATGTCGTTTGGTTTAAAGGGACCTGGATAAATAGATATGTTTGAGAAAGGGTAAATTGAATTGATAGCAGAGTTAGTGGATTGGAATTGTATTATTATTATTATTATTATTATTATTATTATTATTATTATTATTATTATTATTATTATTATTATCATTATTTTAAATTTATTTACATATGCCTCCATATATACATTTATATATATATATATATATATATATATATATATATATATATATATATATATATATATATATGTAGAGAGAGAGAGAGAGAGAGAGAGAGAGAGAGAGAGAGAGAGAGAGAGAGGTGTGTCCCCGCGGAATACAAGCACCTCGCCCCGAAATCAAAAAGCGACACCACACAATCAATCAGCGAATTGTGCAATGCAGTAGAAACATCGGCATATCTAAGAGACAGTTTCCAAGCACACTATAGTGAAGCATTGGAGGCCCCGCCCAATTACTCCCTAAGCCCCGCCCACTCGTACGTCTACGTCACCCCTCCATTCACAGAAACGTCAACAAAGACTCTTCATTCAGGAGGAGACGGGATTTGTGACATAATTCACCAGATAAGCTCGACTCCAGACACTTGGTTGGGTGGGGGAGGGAGGGAGGGGGGTTAATTGAACGCGTCACGCATCCGTTGGGTGAGAGGTGTGAGGGTTGAGGGTTGAAGGGTGAATTTGGGGTGAAATGTAGACACCCAAAACCTACCTCACGCGTCTCTATATTCACTTTATTGTTTTTTTTTTTATAGCTTCAATGGCGACTTTGCGGTTTTCCGCGATCGATGTCAGTTGTTGAACGAGGCCCAGTCTTCGGTAAAGTGCCGGTTGTGAGAACAGGGGTTGTGTGTTGTTATTGCTGTTGTTGTTTGTTATTGTTGTAGCTGTTAATGTTAGTGTCATTGTTTTTGATGATGTGTTTGTCTCTGTTTAGCTATTATTATTTTTTTATTTTTTTATTTGTTACTTTATTTATCCCTATTGCTACTTTTATCACTTTTCCCCCCCTGTCATAATTATTGATGTCTACTGTCCCTCTCAGCAGTTTGCTCTCTCTCTCTCTCTCTCTCTCTCTCTCTCTCTCTCTCTCTCTCTCTCTCATTTTAAAATACATTGTCCATATACAAATCCTCATACCTGTTCTCTCTCTCTCTCTCTCTCTCTCTCTCTCTCTCTCTCTCTCTCTCTCTCTTTAAAATACATTATCCATATACCACCTTTTTTTCCCGTACTGCCTCTGTTTTACCTATCCCCAATCTCTCTCTCTCTCTCTCTCTCTCTCTCTCTCCCAATATGTAAAACATTTTCCATGTAACTTTCTCTCTCTCTCTCTCTCTCTCTCTCTCTCTCTCTCTCTCTCTCTCAATATGTAAAACATTGTCCATGTAACCTCTCTCTCTCTCTCTCTCTCTCTCTCTCTCTCTCTCTCTCTCTCTCTCTCAATATGTAAAACATTGTCCATGTAACTTTCTCTCTCTCTCTCTCTCTCTCTCTCTCTCTCTCTCTCTCTCTCTCTCTCTCTCTCTCTCAATATGTAAAACATTGTCCATGTAAACTCTCTCTCTCTCTCTCTCTCTCTGCGTGTGTCCCTTTCTCACTATAAAATACAATATCCACATAACCACCTTTTCACCTATACTCTCTCTCTCTCTCTCTCTCTCTCTGTCTCTCTCTCTCTCTCTCTCTCTCCATACACACACACAGACATAGCGTGACAATGTCCTCTCGAGACAGTCATATTCCCTATTATATTTTTTTTTATTTCTTTAGTATTTCCCCCCTTCGTAGGGGGCCGGTGCTGTTCAATTGACAGACGTCTGGTAGACCGCTCGTTATTTGCGATGTGATTAGGATCGTGCTTTTTTTTTTTTTTTTTTTTTGCATGGGTTATCCACACGTGTTTTGAGGTTGTGTTCAATGGGGGAATATTGCTGTCGAAATTATTATTATTGTTATTATTATTATTATTATTATTATTATTATTATTATTAAAACAAATTCTGCTATTATTATTATTATTATTATTAATATTATTATTATTATTACATTAAAGTTTTTATCTTTGTTAAAATAAATTCTATTATTATTATTATTATTATATTATTATTATTATGCTATAAATGCTATTTTGTTAATACAAATCAATGATAACGTTATTCAAACTTACACAAAAACATTTTTGGCAATGATTTAAAATTACCCAAAAATATTTGTACTTAACCCTTAAAAACATTCACTAATTTCAACCCCTCCCTTAAAAAAACCTTGATAAAGTTCAACCAACCTAAACCCATCTATCTACTCCATTTTGCAAAGCAGCCTTAACCCCTAAACCCGACTAAAACATACAAAAAATAAAAAAAAAAACTATTTTTATACCGTTCAATATCTGTCAAAGTGCTCACGTGTCCTCGCGGGCGGATAACATTCTTCGAAGTGATCGCTTCCAAAGGCTGCCGTCTGGTGGAACGATTATCACCTTTTGGGGACAATTTGCTCTTCATAATTCAACAAGCAAAAGAGCTTGCGCGCACGCATGTGCACGTGTGTGTAAACACGTGCATGCGTAGATGTTTTATGTATATGTACGTATTATTATAGGATATATATAGTGGTAATGTAGATATTTAATGGCGATTTTTTGGAAATATTTTGGCGTAAGATAATTTGACGTCAGATTTTGTTCAGTAAAATATAATAAATTTATTGAAAATGTAATTGATTAAATAAAAATTTAATAAATGTAACTGAATGAAATAAAAAAATAAAAAATTCAAGGTAATTAATAATAATAATAATAATAATAATAATAATAATAATAATAATAATAATAATAATTAATAAATAATAATAATAATAAAAATAATTAATAAATAATAATAATAATAATAATAATAATAATAATAATAATAATAATAATAATAATAATATTTAATAAATAGTATATAATAATAATAATAATAATAATAATAATAATAATAATAATAATAATAATAATAATATTTAATAAATAGTAATAATAATAATAATAATAATAATAATAATAATAATAATAATAATAATAATAATATTTAAAAATAAATTAATAATAATAATAATAATAATAATAATAATAATAATAATAATAATAATAATAATAATAATAATAATATATAAATGCCTGTTTAAAAAAAATCTAATTTGTCTAATTGATCCCTTGTCGGCCCACTTTGCGTGTGTACCTGCGTGCTGGTTTCATTACTCGTGGCGCGCGCGTGTAAATATGCGTGCGTGTTCATTCACGCGTGTTTATTATTACTCTTATTACCGATATTGAACTCTAAGTTACACAAAGAACGCGGTAATCGTTCCACGCGAAGGCCGTCATCGGAAGCGATCCCTCAACGGCATAAATTGCGGGGTGCGAGCGCACGTGAGCACTTTTCATAAATATTGGACGGTTTTAAATTCTCTCTCTCTCTCTCTCTCTCTCTCTCTCTCTCTCTCTCTCTCTCTCTCTCTCTCTCTCTCTTTCTCAGTTTTAAATACGTTGTACATGGTGCCATTCTCTTTACCTGAATATTTCTCTCTCTCTCTCTCTCTCTCTCTCTCTCTCTCTCAGTATAAAAAAATGCATAAAAAAATATTGTCCATATTACCTCTCTCTCTCTCTCTCTCTCTCTCTCTCTCTCTCTCTCTCTCTCTCTCTTACACATAGATATGAAGAAATATCACTAGGATTATAATTGGTCTTTTGAAATATATACTGTATATAAATATATATATGTATATATATATTAATTTTTTCAGTTCAAATTCTGTAATAAAAAAGAATTATCAAATAAACTTGATTAAAAATTACCAAATTAATTATATTTTAAAAAAACTGTAATTTCAAATCACTTTAAATTTAAATGACATATATTAAAAAATCTTAATTATAAGAATAAAAATCATTAGTATCTTATTTTGAATTTAAAATTATAACCTTTCCCATTCTGAATGTCTCGTCTACAAAAACAAATGAATAACTAAATTAAAAAAAAAAATGACAGATTTAGAAGCCAAGCGTTTAATTTAATAACGACGTAATGGAATCCATACGCGTTCCAGACACGGTTCATCTCACATAAAACGATACGTGTCTTGTCTGTCAAAAAGCGTCATTTCATTTGTACGAACGAGGAGTCTTTGTTGACAAATTTCTTCATCTTCTTCTTCTCCTTTCTTAATAAAGGATTTCTGGGACGCTTCTCGCTGACGTTTGTTTGATACGGAGGGGGTTGGTTTTTCGTCTCTCTCTCTCTCTCTCTCTCTCTCTCTCTCTCTCTCTCTCTCTCTCAAGTTTATTTCTCTCTCAAAGCTCACTTATTGCTCTTTCTCAAGTTTATTTCCATCTCTCTCTCTCTCTCTCTCTCTCTCTCAAGTTTATTTCCATCCCAAAACTTATTTCTTTCTCTCTCTCTCTCTCTCTCTCTCTCTCTCTCTCTCTCTCTCTCTCTCTAAAGTTTATTTCTCTCTTAAAGCTTACTTTTCTCTCTCTCTCTCTCTCTCTCTCTCTCTCTCTCTCTCTCTCTCTCTTTCTCTCTCTCTCTCTCTCTCTCTCTCTCTCTCAAAAGTTTATGTCTCTCTCTCTCTCTCTCTCTCTCAAAAGTTTATTTCTCTCTCTCTCTCTCTCTCTCTCTCTCTCTCTCTCTCTCTCTCTCTCTCTCTCTCTCTCTCTCTCTCTCTCTCTTTGTGAATTCTGGTAATCTGAAGTATTGAATGTTCTCTGTATATATTAAGGTGCATCCAGACTACTGTAAAAACATTCCGTCAACACATGTCGGCAACATGTCATACGTCGGAAATACATATTTGCAAAATATCACATGCATGTCAGAAAATGTCTGCAGCATATCGCATACGTGTTGTAAACACATCTGAAACAAATTACATTCATGTCATACACCTGTCTGCAACATATGTTCATGTCTGCAACTTAGCACATACATGTCACACACTCGTGTTTGCACGTTATTACAGAAATGTCACAAAAAAGTCTGCAACATATCACATACATGGCACGAACATGTTGATAACTTATCGCATACACATCACTAACAAATTGAAATGTCGACGAATCTATATCCAGCGCTGGATAACCATATGAAGCCACTGGTTAGGTACCAAACAAGTTGTCGACATGTATCCAACATGTTTGTGATGAGTATGTGACATGTTTTAGACATGTGCTTGTGACATGTTTTGCTGTAGTGTGGATGAGCCTTTGTTCTTTCATGAGTGTAATGTGTTATTATATAAATATATATATATATATATATATATATATATATATATATATATATATATATGTATATATATATATATATATAGATACTTACTGTAGAAGCGTATCTTTAACCAGTAATTACAGCAAATCTGCCATTACTGAATCTTTGATTGCACTCAAATGTTTTCTTTGTGCCTTCATCTTTTATTCAAGAAGAAGACTCAATATTAATACATCGTTAGAAACCACAACAGCGCTGTGGTTGCTTTTAGCGCCACGGTAAAAAAAATCCTATCAATAATTCCTGCCCTAAGCTCCTTTGTCGAAGAGTCGAGAGTGAAGTGGGTTCAAATATTTCGGACCGATTTTAGAAGATTTCTTGAAGCCTTTAGAGCTTTTATTTTTATTTATTATTGAACTCTCTCTCTCTCTCTCTCTCTCTCTCTCTCTCTCTCTCTCTCTCATTTTCAAATATTTTGGACCAAGATTTCTTGAAGGCGTCAGGGTTTTTTTATTTATTATTGAACGCCCTCAGGTTTACTCTCTCTCTCTCTCTCTCTCTCTCTCTCTCTCTCTCTCTCTCTCTCTCTCTCTCTCTCTCTCTATGTATGTCAGAGTGTTTGGATACTTAACAAAGATTTAGAAACTCAAAGTGATTAATCCATAAAAAACCACAAGGAATCTTAGACTCAGACAGATAGATAGATAGATAGATAGATAGATAGATAGATAGATAGAAAGTCATATAGATAGATAGATGGATAGATAAAGGAAGTATCTGACAAACAAGTCTAACATCGTCTCAAATGTTTTGAAAGATTATCAGTATCATTATTATTATTATTGTTATTATTATTATTATTATTATTATTATTATTATTATTATTATTCTCTCTTTCTCCCCCACCCTTTTGCGACCTGCTACAGTCGACTATCTATCAGATACATTAGTCATTGTTTAGGTAACAGTCACAGTAGATTTTGACGAAACAATTCATATCGACCCGTCCCCGCTAGGAATCGAACTTGGGAACTTAAGTACGGTCGTGATTGTGTATAACTGTTTACACCACTAGGACACCAAAGAGAGAGAGAGAGAGAGAGAGAGAGAGAGAGAGAGAGAGAGAGAGAGAGAGAGTCCCAATTCACTTATACAATTCAACGAATTCTCTGCCTTATTGAAAACGTAAGCTAAAAGTTTGTTTACAAATCGATAGGCCAAAAGAGAGAGAGAGAGAGAGAGAGAGAGAGAGAGAGAGAGAGAGAGAGAGAGGAAGTCCCAATTCGCTTATACAATTCAACGAATTCTCTGCCATATTGAAAACATTAGCTAAAAGCTTATATAGAAATCTATGAACTAGAGAGAGAGAGAGAGAGAGAGAGAGAGAGAGAGAGAGAGAGAGAGAGATTCCAAATCGATTCTCCATGATGCAATCTGTCCCCAAAGTCGGGTCCCCTTGTGAATAAAGGTGAGTCACGTGACAGACAAACGGCTGACAAGACGAGACGTGTTCGATGTATGAGAATCTTTTTGTCTGAGACAAGTATTAATCACGTTTGGTTTTCTTAATTTATTCATTTATTTATAAATTTATCCAGCTATTTATTTATTTAGAGATATATTTATCTGTTTACTTATATATATATGTGTGTGTGTGTGTATGTGTATGTATGCATCATATATATATATATATATATATATATATATATATATATATATATATATATATATATATATATATATATATATATATATATATATATATCCCTTCAAATTTTGAATCCAAGTTGAAATAAGCAATATGACAGCATTTCTCAAAGCTAAAATATTATTCTTTATCGTGACAATGGAACAATATATATATCTTTTACGACAAAACAATGGAAGTTTCATCATTCTTTTACAGATTTACAAAATAAATAATAACAGAACAATGTATTGTAAACACACTCAGTAAATCTTATAATATATATATATATATATATATATATATATATATATATATATTATAAGATTTACTGAGTCTGTTTACAATATTTATATGTATACATACAGAACAATATATTGTAAACAGCTAACATTATATTATAATACATATATTTACAGAATACATTTTTACAGACCCAGTCAATCTTGCTGAGCTGAGCTGTGACTCATACAAGCAACAGATAGAAATGTCAGAGAAATGCCTAGTAAATAATTTCCTGTGTTGTTTCTTGAATTTTTAATCCTCAGGTATTGTTTCTCGGTTTTTAAAAAGCCTCAGTGTTGAGTCTTGATTTTTTGTATCAAGTATTGTTTCTCTGTTTTGAAAGCAAGTGTTTTTTTTTTATTGATTTTCAAGTCTCAAGTATTGTCTCTTGATTTTTGCCTGGATTTTTTAAACCCAAGTATTGTTGCTTGATTTTTAAAACTTGTATTGTTGCTTGATTTTTAAAACTTGTATTGTTGCTTGATTTTTAAAATTTAAGTGGTGTTTCTTGATTTTTAAAATTCAAATGTTTCTATGATTTTTACAGCTCCAGTATTGTTTCTTGAATTCAAAACTCAAGGATTTTCCTTCATTCCTAAAACTCAGTATTGTTTATTGATTTTTAAAACAGTATTGTTTCTTGAATTTAAAAAAGTAGTGTTTCTTGATTTTGAAACCCCTATATTTTTTTCTTTTAATTTTTAAAGCTCAAATGTTTTTCTTGGTTGTAAAAACTCAAGTGTTTTTCTTGATTTCTAAAAATCAGTATTGTTTCTTAATTTCTAAAAATCAGTATTGTATCTTGATTTCTAAAACTCAGTATTGTATCTAGATTTTGAAATTCCAATATAGTTTTTCTTTTCTAATACTACCCTGTGATTGCATTCATCCCGGACGATTTCAACCGGATCGCATCTATAATATTCTCCCTTTTCCCGACATAGAAAAAGTTGAATTTATATTCGATAAACATTTCAATTCACTGACATTTTGTTCTGCTTTCATATTTGCTTAGCTGAATACAGCTCCGGGCTTATCGCGGCTTTTGAAATCGCTACAAAAATTTTATGTAGTCTCTGAAATCATCTGGTTTATGGGAAATAGAATATATGTATCTTTTGTTCTGTCACGTATTTGTTCATTTATTTATTTTGTTTGCTTTTTGTTTGCTTGCCAACAATTTTTATTTATCAAAAGACATAAACCAGACGATAGGAACTTCATAATTTTTTTTAGAAATGTTATAGATATTTTTTCTTTGCATGAATTAATCTTTCATTTCTTAGACACGCATTCTGTTCCGTGGAATAATAATAATAATAATAATAATAATAATAATAATAATAATAATAATAATAATAATAATAATAATAATAATAATAATAATAATAATAATAATAAAACTATTCTTGTTACAGAAGTAACGTCTTATCCAATATGCAAAAATTGATTTAGTCTTTAATATTATTCGTAGATTCAGTTGCTTTTAATTTTCTAATTAATAATAATAATAATAATAATAATAATAATAATAATAATAAGTAACAACTTATCCTATATGCAAAAAAGTTATTGATTTTCTAACACTCTTCATAAAATTAATTGTTTTTTTTACGTGTTTATCCATATTTCCTGATTGATTTAGATATCTACGCTCATTGATCTTACCGAGGAGACCTCGTCGTTTCCCACAAAGGAATGCATCATCACGTAACGAGCGAGCTATTACTCGCCTGAACGTGTTTATTCAACGCTTTATTGATCTGTATTTCACAGTCAGATACTGCAGTGGAAAAAGAATTGGCGGTTTGCGCATGCGCGCAGCGTTTGTTACGTACGTCTGGGATTAATGTGCACAAGTCCGGTGTCTGTTCTGCTCTCTCTCTCTCTCTCTCTCTCTCTCTCTCTCTCTCTCTCTCTCTCTCTCTCTCTCTCTCTCTAGAGTATGATTTGTTTGTGCAGCGTTCACACAAACATAGACACATTGGTTTTGAACATTCCTTTAAGTTCGTTTTAAAAAATGGTTTTATTTTCTCTCTCAGAGAGAGAGAGAGAGAGAGAGAGAGAGAGAGAGAGAGAGAGAGAGAGAGAGAGAGAGAGAGTTAATTACTTATATAGCAGTTCACACAGATTGGTTTTAAATATTTAGTCAAATTCAATCTG
>NC_089786.1:53959694-53969694 GCF_040412425.1 Macrobrachium rosenbergii | reverse complement strand
TTGCTCCAGAGTGAAACTTATTACTCTGGAGTGAAAGTTATTGCTCCGGGGTGAAACTTACTGCTCCAGAGTGAAAATTATTGCTCTGGAGTGAAACTTATTGCTCTGGAGTGAAACTCATTACTCTGGAGTGAACGTTATTGCTCCAAAGTGAAACTTATTGCTCCAGAGTGAAAATTATTGCACTGGAATGAAACTTATTGCTCCAGAGTGAAACCTATTGCTCCAGAGTGAAACTCATTACTCTGGAGTGAACGTTATTGCTCCAGAGTGAAACTTATTGCTCCGGAGTGAAACTTATTACTCCAGAGTGAAACTTTTTACACTGGAGTGAAACTTATTACTTCAGAGTGAAAGTTATTGCTCCAGAGTGAAAATTACATAACGCAAACAGGTTGAAAACAAATCAGCAACTGTATGAGTAGAAACATTAAGCACATTAAAAAATATTGGCAACTTATAGCATACATGTCACAAACAGATTGAAAAGAAGTCAGCAACTGTGAGAGGAGAAACAGCAACTATATAAATACATGTCAGTAACATATAGCATACATAACACAAACATGTTGGAAACAAGTCAACAACTGTAAGTGGAGAAACATTTATAGCATATATAAGTCAGCAACTGTAAGAGGAGAAACAGCAAACATATAAAAACATGTCAGCAACATGTAGTATACATATCATAAAGATGTTGATAACAAGTCAGCAACATATAGTACACATAACACAAACATGTTGGAAACAAGTCAACAACTGTAAGTGGAGAAACATTTATAGCATATATAAGTCAGCAACTGTAAGAGGAGAAACAGCAAACATATAAAAACATGTCAGTAACATGTAGCATACATAACACAAACATGTTGGAAACAAGTCAGCAACTGTAAGCGGAGAAACATTCCAGAGTCAAAAATACAGAAGTCAGAGGAAGCTTCTCCATATTTTAAAATTCAAGAAGTGTCCCAAAACGCAAAGAAAGTTATTTATTTTTCCTTTTGACTGTTGATGGAATTCTCTTTTAGATGGAAATTCTTCGAACATTGCCGAAAGTCCTGCCCCTCCCCAGACCCTCCCAGCCACGACCCCCGCCCCCATATTCTTTTAGGTATTCAAAATGTTCTTAGAAGTTCACAAAGGGATTATTTCCCTCGAGGCATTTGTTGCCTCGTTTTGCATATAAGACAATTCTTATGAAACGTCAAGAAGTTGTTCCTTCCTTTAGGATATTTGGTGCTTTTTACGGGTAAAAGTTTTCGTTTAATTCTAGAAAGTTTTTTGGTTTTCTGTAAAAGAAAACTACTGCGCCGGCTTTGTCTGTCCGTCCGCACTTTTTCTGCCTGCCCTCAGATCTTAAAAACTACTTATGCTAGAGGGCTGCAAAATGGCATGTTGATCATCCACCCTCAAATCATCAAATATACCAAATTGCAGCCCCCTAGCCTCAGTAATTTTTATTTTATTTAATGTTAAAATTAGCCATAATCGTGCTTCTGGCAACACAACAAACAGGCCACCACGGCCGACTGAGAGTTTCATGGGCCGCAACTCATACAGCACCATACCAAGACAACCTAAAGATAGATCTATTTTCGTTGGCCTTGATTATGCACTGTACAGAAAACTTTTATTGTTACAAAAAAAAGAATAAAATTCTTCCTTCAAATATAGTATGGCTCCTTAGAGTGTTCAACACTAAAACATGCCTTAAACATATGTTGGCAACTTGTCATACACACACCACAAACATGTTGAATACAAGTCAGAGACTTATTGGCAATTCTAACAAGTGCTTCATAGTCTTATCCACCATTTGGCAAATGTTCATTCTCTGCCTACAGTCTCTGACTTGTTTTAAACCTGTGTGCTATGTATGCTACAAGTTGCCAACATGTTTTTATGTTTACCACTTCTCCATTTATTGTCATTGACTCATTTTCCATTTGTTTGTGATATGTATACTATAAGTTGCTGACATGTTTTTATACATTTACTGTGTCTCCACTTAATCACTGATTGTTTTCGACCTGTTTGTGATATGTAGGCCACATGTTGCTGATGTTGTTTATATGTTTACTGTTTCTCCACTTAGAGTTATTGACTCTTTTCAACTTGCTTGTTATATGCATGCTCTAAGTTGCATACATTTATGCGTTTCCTGTTTCTCCACTTAGGGTTGCTGACTTGTTTCCAACCTGTATGTGATATGTATGCCACATGTTGCTGACATTGTTTACGCGTTTAATGTTTCTCCACTTAGAGCCATTGTCTTTTTGCAACTTACTTGTGAATGTATGCTAAAAATTGCATACATTTTTATGTATGCAACTTAGTCACTGACTGTTTTCAACATGTTGGTGATATATATGCAATAAGTTGCCAATGCGTGTTTATGACAAGTTCTGCTTTAGTGTGGACCCAACCTTAGCCCCCAAGCGCCTTAGGAAACTTTTGACCATACCTTATGACTTAAGCTTTCGTTCCAAAGCCTTTCAAAGTCGATTTTAATAATCCCTCCCCAGAGTGAAGAAAGATAGGGATCCTCTCTCTCTCTCTCATAGAGACCTGACTCTGCAGAAGTTGCTTGAATCGTGGATAATTTTTATTCCGGCTGCACATCCCAGATATTGGAGAACTCTGACCAACTTTTGCCTCTCTCTCTCTCTCTCTCTCTCTCTCTCTCTCTCTCTCTCTCTCTCTCTCTCTCTCTCTTCCCCGAATTTCGCCGGAATTTGGAACCCCACTCCTGCAATCTTTTGAGGTCTGCGGAATGTCCTAATAAATCACATCATTTAGTCTCTCTCTCTCTCTCTCTCTCTCTCTCTCTCTTGCTGTTTCTTTGCCCCAGAGGTTTCATAATTTATACTATATATATATATATATATATATATATATATATATATATATATATATATATATGTATATATATATATATAGTTACATCCACGTGTAACCAGATTATGTAAGAATTAGCCAGGAACCATTATGCTGTTTCTCTCTCTGTAGAAAGAAAAACAACTTTTTATGAAGATCAATAACATAACAACCCACAACAACCAAAACAACAACAATACAAGCACCCACAACCAAAACATAAACGAAAAACACCCTCGACCATCAACCCTCCGGTTAATTGCATACACTCGTGAGGTCCACCTACCACCACCATCCTGTTAATTGCATAGACTCTTCAGGCCGGCGAATTTCTTCTTGTCGTCGACAAATGTCGACAGATGTCGACGACACATTAACTTTGTCGAGCAAATACCGACTTTGGCAGACCGCTGTGGCCCGGGACTTGGCTGACAAACTTGGAAACTTGGTCTAACTTGGCCAACAGATCTTCTTTAAAAGAATTGGGAGGTTCCTCGGGGCCTCTTCATCGCTTGGTGTGTGTGTGTGTGTGTGTGTTTTTGTATGTGTGTTTGTGCATGTGTGTGTGTTTGTTTTTGGTGTTTGCGCATGTGTGTGTGTTTTTGTGTGTTTGCGCATGTGTGTGTTTGTTTTTGTGTGTTTGTGCATGTGTATGTATGTTTTGTGTGTTTGTGTGTGTATCTGTTTTGTGTGTTTGTGTATGTATGTGTATATGTGTTTGTGTGTGTATGTGTGTGTGATATTGTGTGTATGTGTCTCGCTCACTCTCTCTTCAGATTGGAGAAAGAGATTTTTTAGAAATAAAGCCTTTTTTTCTGGTCAATCTTTTGGTTGGCTCTCTCTCTCTCTCTCTCTTTCTCCCTCTCTCTCTCTCTCTCATAAATCAATAGAATTATTATCAGAGACTCATTATTTATTTACCTTCGTTTATCTTGAGGTAAGATTCTTAAGAATAAGGCGAAAATATTCTTTTCTTTTTCATAATAATATATATATATATATATATATATATATATATATATATATATATATATATATATATATATATATATATATATATATATATATATATATATATAAATAGGCACCCACTCCTCTCTGCAAACACGCCCACAAAAATAACCCAAAAGATCGGACTCCCCAAGACCGCCCATAAAGGAAGAGGGTCCGGGGTAAAAATAGCCGATCTTGCACACAACGAGGGCCTATAAAACTCACGCCCAAGTGGGCGCACAGAAAGCATAGCAGGCAAAGGCTCTATAAAATAAGAGGCCCCTCCGAGGAGGCATCGCCTGAAATATGGATGCCAGCTCTCTCTCTCTCTCTCTTTCTTTCTCTTTCTCTGAGAGAGAAATTGAGAGCTGATGGATCTTGCTTGGAGATGGGAAGACGCCCTTTTTGTTTGTTTGTTTGTATAATTATTTATTAGTTTATTTGTGTATTTATTTATTCAGATAATTATTAATTTGTATATTCATTCATTTACATTTTTATTAATCAGTAAATTTATATATATCATATATATATGTGTATATACAGTACACACACACATATATATATATATATATATATATATATATATATATATATATATATATATATATATACTCTTACATAAATCCATTTGGCAAAAGATTCAACTCTTTGGTTTCTTTATTGAAGTCAGTTTCTAGATAATTAAACGTTCAATTCTCTCTCTCTCTCTCTCTCATTCTGAAATCCCAACTGAAATCTGGAAACCCCTGAAGCTCTTTTCCCAAATTGTATTTCATTTCTGAAGCCGCCCATCAGCCGAGATGGGCAGAACCGATATTCGATATCGGCGCCCTAGCTTTCGCTCTCGAAAGAATCCAATGCGGACGCTAAAGTAGCATAGTCTTGGGAAGGTCTCTCTCTCTCTCTCTCTTTAGCTTTTGAGTTAGTGTGTGAGGAATGTCAGAGTTATTCTCTCTCTCTCTCTCTCTCTCTCAGGAGGCCTTGAGTTCAGTTGGAGAACTAGGCAGGTTTTAACAAGGTTTTGTCTCTCTCTCTCTCTCTCTCTCTTAAGGCATTTTTTAACAAGTTTTGGGTCTCTCTCTCTCTCTCTCAGGAGGCCTTGAGTTCAGTTGGAGAACTAGGCAGGTTTTAACAAGGTTTTGGGTCTCTCTCTCACACACAGGTTCTTGGTAAGTGAGAGTGCGCGCTCTGTTTCTGTGGGTAGATATTAGGGTAAAAATATTTCCAAGCTTAGCTTGCCCGTGGGTATGTTGTAGACGCTTTTACTGATGATTGGTAGTTCTTTTACTTGACCTCCATTCCCGCTTCGTTTCTTCAGTGTTGCTGTCCAGCCTCTCTAACTAATACTTCTTTTTCATTTCTAAACCATTTTCCTAACTTACAGCCGTCTTTACAAGCAAGAGCCCGTGCTGGGTTACAAATCTCAACTAACAGTGAGTGGCCGTAGGTTGAATCAACCTCAGCTATCAGTGAGTGGACGTAGGTTGAATCAACCTCAGCTATCAGTGAGTGGACGTAGGTTGAATCAACCTCAGCTGTCAGTGAGTGGACGTAGGTTGAATTAACCTCAGCTATCAGTGAGTGAGCGTAGGTTGAATTAACCTCAGCTATCAGTGAGTGAACGTAGGTTGAATCAACCTCAGCTATCAGTGAGTGAACATAGGCTGAATTAACCTCAGCTATCAGTGAGTGAACGTAGGCTGAATTAACCTCAGCTATCAGTGAGTGAACGTAGGTTGAATTAACCTCAGCTATCAGTGAGTGAACGTAGGTTGAATTAACCTCAGCTATCAGTGAGTGAACGTAGGTTGAATCAACCTCAGCTATCAGTGAGTGAACATAGGTTGAATTAACCTCAGCTATCAGTTAGTGAACAGAGGTTGAATTAACCTCAGCTATCAGTGAGTGAACATAGGCTGAATTAACCTCAGCTATCAGTGAGTGGACGTAGATTGAATTAACCTCAGCTATCACCAAGCGACAAAAAATATTCGAATATTCATCACGAAATTCCTGAGATTTCAACCTTGACAGAGGCCGCTTTGCAGAAACCAGGCCGATCCCTGAATGATTGATCGAGCGAATGTGTGTGACGTCGCTACAACAGTCAGCACTTGGCCCACGGGTTTTGGGAAATGTCAAGGTCCTTTCCGAATGCCGCCGATGACGAAAACTGCGTAAAACCGAGAGAGAGAGAGAGAGAGAGAGAGAGAGAGAGAGAGAGAGAGAGAGAGAGAGAGAGAGAGGCTAGCATTCCACTTACGATGCTTGAACAAACCTTACACTAACGCAAACATCTCCATAGAGGGTTAGTACCGTCAGTGTACCTCATGCGGTGCACTGTAGGCATTGCTTAAGGTTCATTGCAGCGTCCCTTCGGCCCCTAGTTGCAACCCCTTTCGTTCCTTTTACTGTACCTCCATTGATATTATCGTTCTTACATATCCACCCTCTGACTATGTATACCCAAACATCTCCAGTACTAAGCGTGATGACAGATGTATTTAATCACACTATGAATACGCGTAAAATCATAGCATGTATGCATGTATATTATACATAAGCACATTGGGCATGTATATGTATTGAGACACTTTGCTACAAGGATTGTTCATGCTCTTATACATAATTTTAAAAGTATTTTTATCTGTCTATCAATTAATTTGGGCAACAGAATATCACTGAATAAAACGAGTATAAATTTGTTCATAAAAATTACATATTATTGAATAATTATATATATGTTTCATCAAGATACGAAGATTTCATTATATATAACTAACTCAAAACGCGTTATTTTGACATAGCAGTATTGACATAACTCGTGTTTGATCATAGAAAAAAAAATAATGAATTAAAAAAACTGTGTAATATTTTTATTTCATTTGCTTACGAGCTGACTGACCTGTAAAGGTTTGAAAACAAATTAGAGCAGGTTCTTTTTAATGATCATTAATTCAAAACTGTTTTTTCATTTTTACTTTTCAAAAATTGAAGTGAAGTTTTAATTACTGGCTGAAATGAGAGAGAGAAAAAAATTAAGAGAAATATTTGCAACCTTACGAGATTCTTCCTCTTTGAAAACTCGGAAATTAAATTTTTGAATTTTCATTTTCATAAATCTCGGCATAAGTTTGTTCCTGATTAAACATTCTACGTAACGGGATTGGGGGGAGGGGGGGTTGGTGTTTGCCGTCAGTGCGCCTCATGTTATACACTGTAGGCTTTACTGAAGGGCGTTTGAAGCGTCGTTTTGCTGAGAGTTTTATTAGTTTTCGTTTTCTGTAAAAGAAAACTATTGTGCTGGCGTTGTCTGTCCGTCCGCGCTTTTTTCTGTCAGCACTTTTTCCGTCTGCCCTCAGATCTTAAAAACTACTGAGGCTAGAGGGCTGCAAATTGGTATGTTGATCATCCACCCTCCAGTCATCAAACATACCAAATTGCAGCCCTCTAGCCTCGGTAGTTTTTATTCTATTTAAGGTTAAAGTTAGCCATAATCTTGCTTCTGGCAACTATATAGGACAGGCCACCACCGGGCCGTGGTTAACGTTTCATGGGCCGCGGCTCAATACCGAGACCACCGAAAGACAGATCCATTTTCGGTGGCCTTGATTATTATACACTGTAGCGGCTGTACAGAAAACCCGATTGCGCCGAAGAAACGTCGGCGCATTTTTTACTTGTTTAATCTAAAACTTGATTTAAAGTGTCTCTTAATACTAACCATGGATTTCGAATTTCCAAATTATAAAATTTGTGAGATTCATTAACTGTCAAGGACATAGAATGCTATCTTGATTATTTAATTTGAAATTCTTCCCTTGTTTAAAGAAGCACACTCGTCATTTTATATTCATAGAATGCCTTTCACATTAAGCTAAAAGTCTCATTCGTTCTACAACGATAAACGATTCTTTTTAACGACTTTCAATGACTTTTAATGACTTCAACCGTTCCGATAACTCACTGAAGGCCACAATGTTTACAGCCTTTTAGAAAACCTGTTTGAAGACATGAACTTACCATTTAAGATTCATAGTATACCTCTTACATTTAGCTATGAGTCTCATTCGTTCTACGACTAAAAAACGACTCTTTTCAGCGACTTACAATGACTCCGACATACTCCAATAACCCAACCAACGCCTTGACGTTTACATCCTTTAATAAGACCTCCCTTCACGAACGGAATTCCCGCCGAATATTATTGGAACCTCGTAAACTACCCCCTTCCTTGAAGACATACACTCGTCGCTTTACATTCACAGAACACCTTTTACATTTAGCTAAAAGCTTCATTCGTTCTGCTGCTAAAAAAGATTCTATCCAACGATTTTCATTGACCCGAACCCGTTCCGATAACTCATTTGTCACAGTGTTTACGCCCTTTTATAAGACCCCGCCATCACGAACGGAATTCACGCCGAGTATTATTGGAACCTCGTAAACCACCCGCTTGAATTATTCGTTTTCGCCGACACAACAGGCAATTTGCAGTTACCATGGCGACCGCCCTATTGCTCCAGCGTTTTCATCACATCATCGGCGATGACTCTAGGCGAGGGAATTCATCGCCTGGCGATTTATCGCCGCGAAATAGCCACTCTTCATCACGAAGGCTTATCAGGAGAGGCGGCAGAAAGAGGACTTGCTCAGTTAAAGTCGTTTAAGCTGGAGAACTGAATGGGGAACAGATATTCATTATTGCTGTGAGGGGATATGCTTTTGATTTGTATAGACACTTCTTCGTTGGATGATTTAGGTGCAGGTGTAAATGCGTGTGTAGTTGTATGTTCATAGATGTATATATGTGTGTCTGTATGTGTACACGTATCAATAAGAAAATAAAACACTGGCTTCAAAAACTAATCTGGCATGTCTTCATGTCTAAGACATTTGCAAGTGACTGATAAAATATTTCTCAATTCTTAGAAAATGTCTCATATATAAAGACAAAGTGGTTAGTATTTACAACTGTTATTTCATTTTCTTTGTGGTAGTATATATATATATATATATATATATATATATATATATATATATATACATTAAACTGGATCACTTACACAATTGTGCATTCACACAAAGAATATCAGGACCTCATTCAAACAGGATGTTGTCTACCGTACGATGGGGGCAGATTAGTCCTTGAAAACTTGTAACTTTTGTGAGTAAAATCTCTGTTACATACAATTCCGTTTTAAATGAGGTCCAGTTAGTCTTTATATATATATATATATATATATATATATATATATATATATATATATATATACACATACATACATACCATCTCTAACCCCTGTAGCCTATACAAGCAAGCAAAATGAAGCAGAGATTCGTAAATACACTTAACATATCCATTGTATGTATATTATACATGCTTTTCCAGATAAATATGGAGAACAAAACTCCCTAATTCAGGGCTTTACAAATACACACATCACAGCCCAGTGTATATTATAATATTCCATATTATCATACACTTTTCCAGAAACTCCCTTCTCCCCCCCTCGACGTTCAAGAACGAATACTGAATTATGAATTAATACCATTTCCTCAGCGAATTTCCAGATCATTTTGCATTTGCAAATTCACTTTCCAGAACAGAGGAAGAAACTGCTTTTGTGCCTCAAAGCAGCAGCGATGCATGATAGGTATGAAGGCTGAGAGAGAGAGAGAGGGAACTCGATAATGTTGGGAAACTTACAAAAGATATTACCGTTATGACGCGCCGCTGTCTCAAAATAGAGAGAGAGAGAGAGAGAGAGAGATAGATTCGAAAGCTAGTTTGCTAGAAAGGGACATTAGCACTGTATGTGTCTATAAGAGAGAGAGAGAGAGTATTCAGTGAATATTTCACTGAGTATCCATTGTCTTTTCGGACAATCAGGTAGACAGAGGAATAACTTGGTCAGACATTTGGACAAAGGAATGCAATATGGCGTAGTTGTGTCGTTTTTGAGAGAGAGAGAGAGAGAAAGATTTTGATGCAAACTAACAATGTAAAGAGAGAGAGAGATTTTGATGCAAAGAAGCAATGTACAAAGAGAGAGAGAGAGAAAGATTTTGATGCAAACTAGCAATGTGAAAAGAGAGAGAGATTAGAGAGATTTTGATGCAAACT
>NC_089786.1:53947194-53954694 GCF_040412425.1 Macrobrachium rosenbergii | reverse complement strand
AAATTACTTTTCAGGAATTAACTCGCTCTCTCTCTCTCTCTCTCTCTCTCTCTCTCTCTCTCTCTCTCTCTCTCTCTCTCTCTCTCTCTCTCTTTCTGAGAAAATTAATTTTTCAGAGAGTAACTCTCTCTATCTCTATCTCTCTGTAAGAAAATTAATTTCTCAGAGAGTAACTCTCTCTCTCTCTCTCTCTCTCTCTCTCTCTCTCTCTCTCTCTCTCTCTCTCTCTCTCTCTCTCTCTCTCCCCGTCATGCTACTTCCTGTTGCATGATATAGATCCACGCAAGCAACGTCCAAAAGAGAGAGAGAGAGAGAGAGAGAGAGAGAGAGAGAGAACCCTTTGTAAAACTGAATGGGAGATGAATTCCTCCCCGGCCATGATAAACACTCGTCCATTGTCGCTGCTTAGCAAAATACCTCGAGTTTCCCGGAGGCGCTTTTGTGTCCTGCGTCTTTTGGGAAGTTGAACGAGCCTTGTCATGCTGGGACTTAGCAAAGAGATATATTATTATTATTATTATTATTATTATTATTATTATTATTATTATTATTATTATTATTATTATTATTATTATTATTTTCAAGGTTGAATTTAGCAGTTAAAGGTTAGGATTTTAACTTTGACTGCAAGGTTAAAGTTGAATTTAATTGAAGAGGAGTTAATGTTTCAGTATATTATTATTCTTCAAATTTTCAAGGTTAAATTTAGCAGTTAATGGTTAGGATTTTAACTTTGACTGCAAGGTTAAAGTTGAATTTAACTGGAGGGTTAATATTTCGGTTGAATGAAGAGATAAAACTGATATTAACTGAAGGGTTAAGACTGGAATTAACTGAAGAGTTAAGCTTTTAGTTAACTCTAGAGTTAAGGTTGAAGGAATAATTGGAGCGAATTTTACAACAGATTTTATACAGAGAGAGAGAGAGAGAGAGTGAATAATCTCATCTTCCCATACCAGAGGAATAGAGAGAGAGAGAGAGAAAAAAAATTTTACAACATTATATACAGAGAGAGAGAGAGAGAGAGAGAGAGAATTTTACAGCAGATTATATATACAGAGAGAGAGAGAGAGAGGGAATAATCTCATCTTCCCATACCAGAGGAAGAGAGAGATAGAGAGATCATCTGTGTGTGTGTGAGAGAGAGAGAGAGAGAGAGAGAGAGAGAGAGAGAGAGATAATAATCTCATCTTCCCACACCAGAAGAATAGAGAGAGAGAATTTTACAACAGATTATACAGAGAGAGAGAGAGTGTCTGTGTGTGTGAGAGAGATAGAGAGACTATCTGCGTGTGTGAGAGAGAGAGAAAGAGAGAGCAACCAGATTATTCCCATCTTTACACACTGCAGAGGGTAAGAGGAAGCAATCTCTCAATAAACGACCCATAACTTGTGGGGGCAAGAGTTTCCAATTGCACTCTCGACGTCTGCACTCCCTTATGGTCTGAGGGAGTAAAAAGATGTCGGATTCTGGGAGTGAATCTCTTGGTTTTTGGTTCTTTCTTCGGATTCTGTTCTTCTTGATTCTCTTGTCGATTTATTTTTTAGTTCTCTGTGAAAGAAGACTATCGAGATGGCTATTTGTCTCTCCGTCCGCACTGGATTCTGTCCGTCCTCAGATCTTCAAAACTACCGAGGCTAGAGGGCTGCAAATTGGTCTGTTGATCATCCACCCTCCTGTCATCAACCATACCAAATTGCAGCCCTCTAGCCTCAGTAGTTTTTATTTTATTTAAGGTTAGAGTTAGCCATGATCGTGCGTCTGGCAACGATACAGGACAGGCCCACCACTAAGCAGTGGTTAACGTTCCATGGGCCGCGGCTCATACAGCATTATACCGAGACCACAGAAAGATATATCTGTTTTCGGTGGCCTTGATTATTATACGCTGTACAGAAAACTCGATCGCGCCGGAGAAACTTCGGAGCATTTTTTACTTGTTTTATCTTAATTTTATCTTTAGTTATGGATCTTTCATTATCTTGATTCTAATATTTACTATTTTCTTTCTTTATCTTGATTCTGTTATTCATAATCGTTCTTTTATTATTATTATTATTATTATTATTATTATTATTATTATTATTATTATTATTATTATTATTATTATTATTATTATACCACTAAAAATATGTAAATATAAAAAGATAAGTAAATTAGCATAAATACACGACATGTCCATACATCTAAAAAATGTATGAATGTATGAATATACTGTACATTAAATATATATATATATATATTATATATATATATATATATATATATATATATATATATATATATATATATATATATATATATATATATATATGAATCATGCAAAATGAAATTGAATAATATTTAATCTCAGTTTTACTTCCGTTGAAGCTTCCTTTTGCAATGAAGTGAGCAACAGACGTGCAAGAATATTTTACTTGAAAAAATTATTGCAGGTTTGCTTGGCTGGTCAGATTCTCTCTCTCTCTCTCTCTCTCTCTCTCTCTCTCTCTCTCTCATAATCATACCAGTTGTATAGAGAACAATAGGGTAGAATTGCTAGGCAGTGAAGAGAGGTACAAGCTCTCTCTCTCTCTCTCTCTCTCTCTCTCTCTCTCTCTCTCTCTCTCTCTCTCTCTCTCTCTCTCTCACAAACACACACACATACTCATCCCAGCTGCATAGAGAACAATATGTTAGAATTGCTAAGCAGTAGAGAGAGAGAGATAAAACTCTCTCTCTCTCTCTCTCTCTCTCTCTCTCTCTCTCTCTCTCTCTCTCTCTCTCATCCCAGCTGCATAGAGAACAATATGTTAGAATTGCTAAGCAGTGGGGAGAGAGATACACTCTCTCTCTCTCTCTCTCTCTCTCTCTCTCTCTCTCTCTCTCTCTCTCTAGCCAACACCCCCTCCTAGCCAACACCACCCCCACCTTCCGTTGCTTGGATTCTGAGCCGTGTAGCTAAACCAGCAACTGGATGAGATCAATATATCTTACCCCTGCATTGGCTCACACAGACCCCATGTCGACAGATATTGGAACTCTTTTTCCCCCTAAAATTTTTCCCTAAGGCTTTCCTCTTCCTAAATTTAGGGTTTTCCCTAAAATTTTTCCTAAGATTTTCCTCTTCCCTAATGTTTAGGGTTTTCCTAAAATTTTCCCTAAGACTTTCCTCTTCCCTAAATTTAGGGGTTTTCCCCTAAAATTTTTCCATAAGACTTTCCTCTTCCCTAAATTTAGGGATCGAAAGATATTTAAAGGGGGATCTTTCTCTCCCCCCCTGGGGGATCCTTCCAAAGGATATTTTGGGATTTGGGGGGCCCGGTTTATTGATGTACAAGATCCTGCAGAACTCCCTTTAAGGATACTAGTCCAATCCTTCTGCAATTCTTAGTGTCCCCTGAATATTGGTGGGTATGATACCCACTCCTTTCGCTGTGGGTGTGTGCCTTCCCCTTAATCCTGCCCCACCCCCAACCTCTCTGGGGCATTCACAAAATTTCTTGGAGGTCCAGATCCTTTTCCTACAAAATGATCTTTTTATTATTATTATTATTATTATTATTATTATTATTATTATTATTATTAAACACATATCTGTGAAGTTTGGAATTTGTCATAGAATCATTGAAATAGAGATTTGATCTATGGAAAATGGCAAATTTAGCTCTGTCAGCAGTGACGAAGACACAATATGAATAAGAATTTGCTTTAAATTTGTTATAATAGAGAGTTAAGCTAAAGAAAAAGTCAGATTAGGCGCCATTAACAGTAAAGAAGAAACAATAATGAATTGAATTTTATCTTAAAACAGTTGAAATAGAGTTTTCTGTACAGCCGCTACAGCTTATAATAATCAACGCCACTGAAAATAAATCTATCTTTCGGTGGTCTCGGTATAATGCTATATGAGCCGCGGCCCATTAAACCTTAACCACAACCCGTTGGTGGCCTAGCCTATATCGTTGTCAGAAGCACGATTATGGGTAATTTTAATCTTAAATAAAATAAAAACTACTGAGGCTAGAGGGCTGCAATTTGGTATGTTTGATGACTGGAGGATGGATGATCAACATACCAATTTGCAGCCCTCTAGCCTCAGTAGATTTTAAGATCTGAGGGCGGACAGGAAAAGTGCGGATGGACAGACAAAGCCTGCACAATAGTTTTCCTTCACAGAAAACTAAAAGGCAGCTTAGGCCCCATCGGCAGTAAAGAAGAGAAATGATATAGAAAATCACGATAAAAGTGGAAATATCTGAGGAAAATGGCAGATGAGGCGCCATCAACAATAACGAAGATAAAACCCAATTGAGAATTATGACGTGAATGTCATTTCTCTCTCCCTACCGTCTCTGTTACCACAGAAAATCCTCCTTCCATAAATCTTGAACCTGGAAGGTTTCGTGGCCTTTTTGGCCCTACCCGAAATTTATGGCTGTCAAGGGCGCTTCTTTTTTCCCCCCCACATCTCCTCTGGGATGGCATCCTTAACCCCCAGACCTTGGACTTTGACCCCAGGCAGGAATAAATCTCCATATATTTGTCGCCTTCCGTACCTAGGATTGTCACTGAAGATATTGCTAAAATATATATGATTTTTTCTTATTTGAATCTGCCAAGTAAGAGAGATTTATTATGGAGAGAGAGAGAGAGAGAGAGAGAGAGAGAGAGAGAGAGCAATTGATAGCTCAACCACTTCGCAGGAGATTATGATAGACAGACAAATAAATAAATAAACAGAGTAAAACGAATTACCAACTTGTGTTCTCAGTTCTGGCGACATTATCAACAGTCGAACCGAGTCTCGAACTCCGATATTCAAACCTGAGTTTCGAACCTCTTCAGACCCCCCTCTTGCGTTGACACAAATCACAGCCAATCAAACAATGAAGGAGAAAAGTACACAGAGTTCAGTATACCTTATTTCTGACCTTTAAATATATATAAATGAATCATGATTCAGTTTATTCCCGAATCTACAACCCGAAAAGAATCATTACTTTCTTCTTTAGAATCGGATCTTCTTACCCAAGTGAGCGAGAGAGATGTTCCAATAATATCCTTCAGGGGGATGTCGATGGTATTACGGAGCCCACGTTGACAGAATAAATATGGGAATATTGGGAACTCTCTCTCTCTCTCTCTCTCTCTCTCTCTCTCTCTCTCTCTCTCTCTGTATCTTCAGAGGGGGCTGTGCCGAGTACTATAAACACAGCTGATTCGATAAGCCGGTTCGCCTCTTTGGGGGGAGAGAGAGAGAGAGAGAGAGAGAGGTGGAAAGGAGAGAGAGAGAGAGAGAGAGAGAGAGAGAGAGAGAGAGAGAGAGAGGTGGGGAGGAAGAGAGAGGGAGAGAAAGACTATAGTTTGGTAACTGTATGAGAGAGAGAAAGAGAGAGAGAGAGAGAGACCTGTGTGGCTATTTGAGAGAGAGAGACAACAGTGTGGTAACTGAAGGGTTTATCAGAGAGAGAGAGAGAGAGATCCCCTCTACCCCACAAAAAAAAAGCAAGCAAATCAGCCCAGAGAACCTCCTCCCCTAATTTGGGTTTCCAACACGAGAGCAAATTCCTATATTTTTTCCCTCGAAGAAGAAGAAGAAGAAGAAGAGTTACGTAAGGCATAATACTGTTTAATGGAGGAATAAATATATTCAGATATTCGAGGTGTTCCACCATCCCTCCCTCCCACCCCCCGCTTCTGTTTCAGTGGTATTTACGATACTCCTGTAAGGTGGGGGAGGGGGTAGGGTGGTTTATTTCTAAAGGGGTAATTTGGGGGAATTTTTGTGTGAATTTGGGGGATTTTTTTGTGTGAATTTGGGGGGATTTGGGGTGAATTTAGGGAATGTTTGGGAGGGATTTTTGGGTGGTTTGGGGAATTTTGGGGGTGATTTGGGGAATTTTTGGGTGATTCAGGGGAATTTTGGGTGAGAGAGGGGGAATTATTGAGTGAATTTTGGGGAAATTTTGGGTGCCGGGGAAGGTAATATTTAGGAGTTTGGGGAATTTTGGGTTTATCTGGGGAATTTTGGGTAAATGCTGAGCGGATTTTGGGAATTTTGGGAATTTCTGGTGAATTTGGAGGAATTTTGGGGTGAATTTGGTGGCATTTTCAGGTGAACTCAGGGGAATTTTAGGGGGTGAATTTGGGGAATTTTTTTGTGTGAATTTGGGGAACTTAGGGTGATTTGGAGGAATTTTGGGTGAATTTGGGGGAGTTTTCTGGTGAATCTGGGGGAATTTTTTAGACTAATGGAAATTATTAAATGGGTGAGTTTGCTGATATTTTGTGATTGTTTTGAGAAATTGTATTGGATGTTTATGTTTCTTTTTGTATGTGCATGCATACACACACACACATATATTCATACAAATATACATATAACACGTATGAATGTATTTATGGGTGTCTGCTCGTGTTTGTATAAATAAAATATACACGTATAAATGCAAAAGGAGAGAGAGAGAGAGAGAGAGAGAGAGAGAGAGAGAGAGAGAGAGAGAGAGAGAAAGTAGACCATTACTGTACAAATCAAACAGAATGACCTGCCAAAAAAATTATCCCCTCCTATAAAAAAAAACAAATAAAACAATAATTAAATAACAAAGACAGAGATTAATTAGAGGAAAGAAAATCCCGAAAAACTGACGTCAATATTGACTGCATCCCCTTTCGTACCTTTTACTGTACCTCCGTTCATATTCTCTTTCTTCCACCTTGCTATCCACCCTCTCCTAACAATTATTTCATAGTGTAATAGGGAGGTTTTCCTCCTGTTACACCTTTCAGACCTCTTACTCTCGATTTCTTTTCCAGCGCTGAGTGACCTCATTTTTCTCCCAGTGCTTGGTCTTTGGCCTAAATTCGATATTCTATTCAATTCATTTCAACTTAGCCTTTTGTTGAAATGGGTCTGCCCCCTTCTTGAACTGGGTAAGGATGAAGGAGCTCTCTCTCTCTCTCTCTCTCTCTCTCTCTCTCTCTCTCTCTCTCTCTCTCTCTCTCTATCGTAAATATAAGGTAGATAAAAATTAGGCGAAAAGAAACAGAATTAAAAAGATAAAAAAGGGTATCATATACGACCTCTCTCTCTCTCTCTCTCTCTCTCTCTCTCTCTGTGTACCTTTTCCTTTCAGGGTCCGTCTGAGAAAATAGAAGGATATGCACGCTGCATTTTAGATGGATTGCATTCGCCCATCTTTCCTGTGCGAAGAAGGCGTTTAGGAAAATTGGGGAGAGATGTGTTTTCCGCCACGCACATTCCTTGCGTGCGCGCGAGCGCGTACACTCACACACACACACACACACACACACACACACACATATATATATATATATATATATATATATATATATATATATATATATATATATATGTATATATATATATTTATATACAATATCATCTTGCATTTTCCCTTCTCTCTCTCTCTCTCTCTCTCTCTCTCTCTCTCTCTCTCTCTCTCTCCACACATCAAACGCCTAGTCTTAGCTATGTAATATCCTCCAGTTGTTTT
>NC_089786.1:53937194-53942194 GCF_040412425.1 Macrobrachium rosenbergii | reverse complement strand
AGGACGAGTATTTGGCCCAGTGTGTGGTGGGCACATTGGGTCGACTGCTCGGCCCACAGTTCTCCTCAAATGGCTCCTTCAGGGAGGCACTAGGACGAGTATTTTGCCCAGTGTGTGGTGGGCACATTGGGTCGACTGCTCGGCCCACAGTTCTCCTCTCAAATGGCTCCTTCAGGAGGCACTAGGACGATATTTTGCCCAGTGTGTGGTGGGCACATTGGGTCGACTGCTCGGCCCACAGTTCTCCTCAAATGGCTCCTTCAGGGAGGCACTATGACGAGTATTTGGCCCAGTGTGTGGTGGGCACATTGGGTCGACTGCTCGGCCCACAGTTCTCCTCAAATGGCTCCTTCAGGGAGGCACTAGGACGAGTATTTTTGCCCAGTGTGTGGTGGGCACATTGGGTCGACTGCTCGGCCCACAGTTCTCCTCAAATGGCTCCTTCAGGAGGCACTAGGACGAGTATTTGGCCCAGTGTGTGGTGGGCACATTGGGTCGACTGCTCGGCCCACAGTTCTCCTCAAATGGCTCCTTCAGGGAGGCACTAGGACGGGTATTTGGCCCAGTGTGTGGTGGGCACACTATGTCGACTGCTCGGCCCACAGTTCTCCTCAAATGGCTCCTTCAGGGAGGCACTAGGACGAGTATTTGGCCCAGTGTGTTGTGGGCACATCGAGTCGACTGCTCGGCCCACAGTTCTCCTCAAATGGCTCCTTCAGGGAGGCACTAGGACGAGTATTTGGCCCAGTGTGTGGTGGGCACATTGGGTCGACTGCTCGGCCCACAGTTCTCCTCAAATGGCTCCTTCAGGAGGCACTAGGACAATGTTTGGCCCAGTGTGTTGTGGGCACATGAGGTCGACTGCTCGGCCCACAGTTCTCCTCAAATGGCTCCTTCAGGAGGCACTAGGACGAGTATTTGGCCCAGTGTGTGGTGGGCACATTGGGTCGACTGCTCGGCCCACAGTTCTCCTCAAATGGCTCCTTCAGGGAGGCACTAGGACAGTATTTGGCCCAGTGTGTGGTGGGCACATTGGGTCGACTGCTCGGCCCACAGTTCTCCTCAAATGGCTCCTTCAGGGAGGCACTAGGACAGTATTTTGCCCAGTGTGTGGTGGGCACATTGGGTCGACTGCTCGGCCCACAGTTCTCCTCAAATGGCTCCTTTCAGGGAGGCACTAGGACGAGTATTTGGCCCAGTGTGGTGGGCACATTGGGTCGACTGCTCGGCCCACAGTTCTCCTCAAATGGCTCCTTCAGGAGGCACTAGGACGAGTATTTGGCCCAGTGTGTTGTGGGCACATCGGGTCGACTGCTCGGCCACAGTTCTCCTCAAATGGCTCCTTCAGGAGGCACTAGGACGAGTATTTGGCCCAGTGTGTGGTGGGCACATTGGGTCGACTGCTCGGCCCACAGTTCTCCTCAAATGGCTCCTTCAGGAGGCACTAGGACGAGTATTTGGCCCAGTGTGTGGTGGGCACATTGGGTCGACTGCTCGGCCCACAGTTCTCCTCAAATGGCTCCTTCAGGGAGGCACTAGGACGAGTATTTGGCCTAGTGTGTGGTGGGCACACTGTGTCGACTGCTCGGCCCACAGTTCTCCTCAAATGGCTCCTTCAGGGAGGCACTAGGACGAGTATTTGGCCCAGTGTGTTGTGGGCACATCGGGTCGACTGCTCGGCCCACAGTTCTCCTCAAATGGCTCCTTCAGGGAGGCACTAGGACAGTATTTGGCCCAGTGTGTGGTGGGCACATTGGGTCGACTGCTCGGCCCACAGTTCTCCTCAAATGGCTCCTTCAGGAGGCACTAGGACAGTATTTGGCCCAGTATGTGGTGGGCACATTGGGTCGACTGCTCGGCCCACAGTTCTCCTCAAATGGCTCCTTCAGGAAGCACTAGGACGAGTATTTGGCCCAGTGTGTGGTGGGCACATTGGGTCTACTGCTCAGCCCACAGTTCTCCTCAAATGGCTCCTTCGGGGTGGCACTTTCCCCTCTGGGCTGAGCAATCGCCCTAGTGTGCCCATCACACACTGGACCAATCACTCGTCCTAGTGCCTCCCTGAAGGAGCCATTTGAGGAGAACTCTGGGCTGAGCAGTCTACCCAATGTGCCCACCACGCACTGGGTACACTGGGTCGACTGCTCAGCCCAGAGTTTTCCGCAACTGGCTCCTTCGGGGAGGCACTAGGACAAGTGCTTGGCCCAGTGTGCGGTGGGTACACTGGGTCGACTGCTCGGCCCAGAGTTCTGACGTGGCTCCTTCGGGGTGGCAATTTCTCCACTGGGCCGAGCAATCGACCCAGTGTGCCCACCACACACTGTACCAATCACTCGTCCTAGTGCCTCCCCAAAGGAGCCATTTGAGGAGAACTCTAGGCCGAGCAGTCGACCCAATGTGCCCACCACACACTGGACCAATCACTCGTCCTAGTGCCTCCCCAAAAGAGCCATTTGAGGAGAACTGTGGGTCGAGCGGTCGACCCAATGTGCCCACCACACACTGGGCCAAGCACTCGTCTTAGTGCCTCCCTGAAGGAACCATTTGAGGAGAACTGTGGGTCGAGCAGTCAACCCAATGTGCCCACCACACACTGGGCCAAGCACTCGTCCTAGTGCCTCCCCGAAGCAGCCATTTGAGGAGAACTGTGGGCCGAACAGTCGACCCAGTGTGTCCACCACACACTGGGCCAAGCACTCGTCCTAGTGCCACCCCAAAGGAGACATTTGATGAGAACTCTGGGCCGAGCAGTTGACCCAATGTGCCCACCACACACTGGGCCAAGTACTCGTCCTAGTGCCACCCCAAAGGAGACATTTGAGGAGAACTGTGGGCCGAGCAGTCGACCCAATGTGCCCACCACACACTGGGCCAAGCACTCGTCCTAGTGCCACCCCAAAGGAGACATTTGAGGAGAGCTCTGGGCCGAGCAATTGACCCAATGTGCCCACACACACTGGGCCAAGCACTCGTCCTAGTGCCACCCCAAAGGAGACATTTGATGAGAACTGTGGGCCGAGCAGTTGACCCAATGTGCCCACCACACACTGGGCCAAGCACTCGTCCTAGTGCCACCCCAAAGGAGACATTTGAGGAGAACTGTGGGCCGAGCAGTTGACCCAATGTGCCCACCACACACTGGGCCAAGCACTCGTCCTAGTGCCACCCCAAAGGAGACATTTGAGGAGAACTCTGGGCCGAGCAGTTGACCCAATGTGCCCACCACACACTGGGCCAAGCACTCGTCCTAGTGCCACCCCAAAGGAGACATTTGAGGAGAACTCTGGGCCGATGAGCAGTTGACCCAATGTGCCCACCACACACTGGGCCAAGCACTCGTCCTAGTGCCACCCCAAAGGAGACATTTGAGGAGAACTGTAGGCCGAGCAGTCGACCCAATGTGTCCACCACACACTGGGCCAAGCACTCGTCCTAGTGCCTCACCAAAGGAGACATTTGAGGAGAACTGTGGGCCGAGTAGTCGACCCAATGTGCCCAACACACACTGGGCCAAGCACTCGTCCTAGTGCCACCCCAAAGGAGTCATTTGAGGAGAACTGTGGGCCGAGTAGTTGACCCAATGTGCCCACCACACACTGGGCCAAGCACTCGTCCTAGTGCCACCCCAAAGGAGACATTTGAGGAGAACTGTGGGCCGAGCAGTTGACCCAATGTGCCCACCACACACTGGGCCAAGCACTCGTCCTAGTGCCACCCAAAGGAGACATTTGAGGAGAACTGTGGGCCGAGCAGTTGACCCAATGTGCCCACCACACACTGGGCCAAGCACTGTCCTAGTGCCACCCCAAAGGAGCCATTTGAGGAGAAATGTGGTCCGAGCAGTCGACCCAATGTGCCCACTCACACACTGGGCCAAGCACTTGTCCTAGTGCCTCCCTGAAGCAGCCATTTGAGGAGAAATATGGGCCGAGCAGTCGACCCAATGTGCCCACCACACACTGGGCCAAGCACTCGTCCTAGTGCCACCCCAAAGGAGCCATTTGAGGAGAAATGTGGGCCGAGCAGTCGACCCAATGTGCCCACCACACACTGGGCCAAGCACTCGTCCTAGTGCCTCCCCGAAGCAGCTTATTTGAGGGGAACTGTGGGCCGAGTAGTTGACCCAATGTGCCCACCACACACTGGGCCAAGCACTCTTCCTAGCGCCTCCCCGAAGCCGCCATTTGAGGGGAACTGTGGGCCGAGCAGTCGACCCAATGTGCCCACCACATGGGCCAAGCACTCGTCTTAGTGCCTCCCTGAAGCAGCCATTTGAGGAGAACTCTGGGCCGAGCAGTTGACCCAATGTGCCCACCACACACTGGGCCAAGCACTCGTCCTAGCGCCTCCCCGAAGCCGCCATTTGAGGGGAACTGTGGGCCGAGCAGTCGACCCAATGTGCCCACCACACATGGGCCAAGCACTCGTCTTAGTGCCTCCCTGAAGCAGCCATTTGAGGAGAACTCTGGGCCGAGCAGTCGACCCAGTGTGCCCACCACACACTGGGCCAAGCACTCGTCCTAGCGCCTCCCCGTAGCAGCCATTTGTGGAGAGCTCTTGGCTGAGCAGTCGCCATTGCACCCCCAACCATGATGTCAACTCCTCACTGCCCCACCTGCAGTGAGGGTGTTGATACCACAGTCAGTGGTACAGTGGCTCTCACCTCTTATCCTTTGGTCATGTCCTCTTCAATTATTTTTCGGGTTGTAACCAGGAGGCACCAGGTCCCACCGAGGTTGTGTCAGCCACCATTCCCGTTTGAGGAGGATGAATGGGTAGAGAGTCGCTGGACGAGGGCAGAAGCCGCGCTGGTCCCATCCCGAAGCTAAGCGAGATCTCCATCCCATTGTAGTTACTTCCTTCCGCCGCCACTTTTGCCTTCGTTTTTGTTGCTTCTTCTTCAGTTTAGCCATAGCTGCTTTTGCCAGCTTCTGCAACTTTTTCAGAGCCTGGTCCTTCAGACGAGAAAAATTCTTCCATTTTTGTATGAGATTTTTCCT
>NC_089786.1:53919694-53932194 GCF_040412425.1 Macrobrachium rosenbergii | reverse complement strand
TGTTCAATTCCTTCCTCCCAAAACCATCAATCATTATTCATTATTCATCATTCAATTACGGCATTGTAGTGCATCGCTTGCAATATTCACGTGTCCTCCCCACCCCCGCCCCCCGCACCCTGACTCTCATGATTTAGCGAGAGCAATTTTTGTTAAAAATCAAGAGTGGAATACCGGTGTTTCTGTTTTGCAGAGCTCTGTACTGTAGAGCTCTGGTTTGTAGAGCGAGAGAATGGGTGGGTATTCAGTGTTATTCTTTTGTTAATTTATTTTTCTCTGTTTAAGTTGACAAAATTAAGACGTATGTAGAGTTTCAGTGTGGTAACAGAATGATTATCTCTCTCTCTCTCTCTCTCTCTCTCTCTCTCTCTCTCTCTCTCTCTCTCTCTCTCTCTCTTTTGTCTTGTATTCCCCCTGACAAAATCAAATGCATGCAAAGTATCTCGCTCTCTTTTCTCTCTCTCTCTCTCTCTCATATATATATATATATATATATATATATATATATATATATATATATATATATATATATATATATATATAGCTTAATGATAAATAATATTGCCAAGACCAGGAAGAACATCCTTTATTGTACGAGCTTTGAGGTATAAAACCTCATCATCAGGCTGAAAAAACCGACAAGGATGAGAATCAATAAAATTACAATAAAATGAATTGTCATAATAAATCTTCAGCAAAAATACTAACGAAATATATAAAATGAACAAGTAAATACAAACTAAAAGGGTGAGACGTAAAATAACGAAAAATTAAAAACACAAACATAAAAATATGAAAATAAAACTAAAGTGAAATGTAAACAAACTCCCACTCACAAAGTAAAATATCTAACGACCTAATTGAGTACTTACTATGAAATTACACATAGCTAGTTGAATACCAGACGAGTTGTTGTTAAATTCCGGCTTCAACTTTTTAATAGTCAGCGACTCTGAAATTAAAAGGTCCAGTCTATTTGAACAAAAGACAGTACCCGAAAATCCAGGTCAGTGAAAGGATGGTCCTGTGCTAAACTGTGTTCTCTAATGGCAGAAAAGGGTGGTTTGGAAAGGGGAAACCTAGTTCTAATAGAAAGACCTCTGTGTTCCAAAATTCTGTGTCTGAGCCAGCGGGAACTAGATCCCACGTATCGCAGACCACACTGCGAACAAGTGAACAAGTAAACGACACAGGAATTAAGGTCCACAGGCAGAGTAGGCTTCTCTCAAAAGTGATCTTATTGTAAAAGGATTACAAAAACAAACCGGAAACTGATTTGAGGGAAACAGTGCTTAAGTATTTCTTGTAACTTTTTCCGGACCATATAGCTACTATGACCAAGGTAAGGCAATTTAATGTACTTTACATCTTTACTAGCAGTACTGTACACCGGTCTGGGACAAAACTTATCATTTAAAAATTTTTCAGAAATTTGTAAAATACAAAAATGGGATATGAGAGTTTTCAGAAAAATAATTCTGGAGGTAAACCATATCTTGCTGAAATAAATTAAAATCACAACAAACATTGTAGGCTCTATTAATCAAAGTGCGTATTGAGTTCATCTTATACAACTTTGGCGAAAAACTGAGGTAATTCAATCCCAAGCCAGTAAAAGTACTTTTCCTATAAACAGAGGTCTCAAATTTGCCACTATTTCTGTATACCTGTACATCTAAAAATGACAACTTATTATCCTGTTCCGTCTCACAAGTAAAAGAAATGTTAGGGTGACGAGAATTAAAATATTCAAAAAACAAATCAACATGTGATAATTCCTTAAACACAAGGAAAGTATCATCTACATACCTACGGTAATACAAAGGTTTGAAAGCACTAGGGCATTCAGACATCCAAATCCTTTCACAATAACCCATGAAGCAATCCGCATATACAGGTCCAAGGGAATTACCCATAGCTACTCCATCTATTTGATTATATAATTTACCATCAAAAGTAAAAATGCCATCAGCAGTTGCTAAATGTAATAATTTTTGCAAGTCTATTTTATTAAGTCCAAACACTGATAGATGGTTTTCACATATATTATTAAGAATAATGTCGGTTGTTTCTTTTAATGGGATATTGGTGAAAAGAGAGGTTACATCGAAACTAGCCATTACAACATCTTGGTTAAAATTGAAAGAGCATAATTCTTTAACAAATTTGGAAGAATTAGATATGTTAAATTCACCTAAAGTTAGAGGGTTTAAAACTGGAACCAAAAATTTAGACAGGTTATAACTAAAAGTACCAATTGAGGAAATAATAGGTCTTAAAGGGTTCCCTATTTTATGTACCTTAGGCAAACCGTACAAATAACCAGGCTTAGACCCTGAAGCAAATAAAGAGCTATATGTAGCTTCCCAATCTTATCTCTCAGACCTCTAAGCAACCTATTTAGTTTGTCTTCTAATTTCAAAATGTGACTCTGCAATATCTACATTTAAAATCCTAAATTTTGTATTGTCAGAGAGTATTTCATTAATTTTATCTAAATAATCAGACCTATTCATTAATACAACACCCTACCTTTATCTGGCTTGGTAATAACTATGCTATTATCGTTCTTAAGGTTACGTAAAATATTGATTCTGTCTTTATTTAACTGATTGTCACCCTCCTTTTTTCGATTAAAATTTTTGAAGGTATCGTTTGCAATTACGGAAATTTTACTAAAAAGTAAAGTAAGGGTTTCACTGCCAAAAATGTCACAGCCTCTCAAAGTTGAACATAGTTTTTCAAAACTTAAAAAATACTTAAAGAAATTGAATTTCATGGGGATCAAAGCAAAATCAAGACCAAGAGAAAGAACTTCCTTTTCATCTGCTGTTAAATTTCTGTTAGAAAAATTAAAAATAACTTTACTACTATCTATTTTCTTATTAACGTCAACACCGAGATTTCTTAACTTTCTATTGTGTGTAAGCCTAACATCAGCCAATTTTTTCTCAACGTTAGAATCTAAAATCGACGACAAACACTTAAAATCCAAAAAAGAAAGGTTGTTCTTTAAATCCCTATCTAGTGAAGACAAATCTGTTAAAACTACCTCTTTCTTTCGTTTTTGTGCTCTAACCTCAAAGTCTAAAAGTTACAAGAAATACTTAAGCATTGTTTCCCTCAAATCAGTTTCCGGTTTGTTTTCTGTAATCCTTTTACAATAAGATCACTTTTGAGAGAGAAGCCTACTCTGCCTGTGGACCTTAATTCCTGTGTTGTTTACTTGTTCACTTGTTCGCAGTGTGGTCTGCGATACGTGGGATCTAGTTCCCGCTGGCTCAGACACAGAATTTTGGAACACAGAGGTCTTTCTATTAGAACTAGGTTTCCCCTTTCCAAACCACCCTTTTCTGCCATTAGAGAACACAGTTTAGCACAGGACCATCATTTCACTGACCTGGATTTTCGGGTACTGTCTTTTTGTTCAAATAGACTGGACCTTTTAATTTCAGAGTCGCTGACTATTAAAAAGATGAAGCCGGAATTTAACAACAACTCGTCTGGTATTCAACTAGCTATCGTGTAATTTCATAGTAGGTACTCAATTAGGTCGTTAAATATTTTACTTTGTGAGTGGGAGTTTGTTTACATTTCACTTTAGTTTTATTTTCATATTTTTATGTTTGTGTTTTTAATTTTTCGTTATTTTACGTCTCACCCTTTTAGTTTGTATTTACTTGTTCATTTTATATATTTCGTTAGTATTTTTGCTGAAGATTTATTATGACAATTCATTTTATTGTAATTTTATTAATTCTCATCCTTGTCGGTTTTTTCAGCCAGATGATGAGGTTTTATACCTGAAAGCTCGTACAATAAAGGATGTTCTTCCTGGTCTTGGCAATATTATTTATCATTAAGCTAAGATTTCCAAGTAGCTGCCTAATTACTGAGACTATATATATATATATATATATATATATATATATATATATATATATATATATATATATATATATACACCATACCTTTAAAAGCTTTATACAAGAAGTTTCAGTTTTCCTTCCATAAGAGGAGATATTCTCAGGTTACGTTGCCTGAGGTATTTTCTGTGTATTGCTTATATTTCACTCGGGTAAACTCCCACAGTGCATGTATAAAATCTGTGAGAGAGAGAGAGAAGAGAGAGAGAGAGAGAGAGAGAGAGCGAGCTCACTCGCTCATTCACTACTGACCTTCCCAGATCCTAATCTGACTTGCTAACGACAGTCCTGCCTTGCGTATGACTTGTGCATATATGTATACACGCGCGTGCATACGCGCCTAGTGCTCATATGCTGATTGCTAGACACACCTGGGTGATTGGATTACGGAAGGAACTCCACCTGGGCAGGTGAGAATTACATTACGGGAGAAATAACGTCATTCCTTTGGCTCTTGGGTAGAGAATTGTCAGATTGTAGTTATATGCAATGTTTATTGAAAGAAAGGTCCCTTTTTGTTACTTTTAGGGAACAAAAATTATGTAAAAGGGAAGTAAGTGAAGAATCCCACGTGGTATCTTGACAGTGTGTATGATACGACGATACTCTCTTCGTTTTCACAGGTATTTGGTTCGTGCTCAGAGGCGACAAAGTTAGAGGGAGGCCTACTTTTATGTGAATGTGAAAATTCCTAATGAGTAAAATACGATTACAGTGAAAAACGAAAAATCTCCCGAAATATTTATTTCAGTACAAAAAACTGACCGCGGTGATGTAAATAAAGAAGTTCACCTCTTTGTAGTGACAACCACAATCACATTATGTGAGAATGTGTGCCAGTTTGAACATTGTATATAATGTTAATGCTTATAATGTTAAAATAGTTGTACAGGAATAACCAGGCAGCCTAACTTATAAAGTTTATAATGTTAAAATAGTTATATATAAAGTTTATAATGTTAAAATAGTTATACAGGAACAACCAGTATGACATCTAGGTATGACACACAGCCGATTACTTACTTTCCTGGACTGGAGCTCATTTTTGACCCTACTCTCCAAATTGTTTATAAGGGTTGTTATCAAACTCATGTGGTGCACTGTAGACATTAAGCTAATCCACTTCCCTGTAGCCTCTTACTTCATTGCCTTTTTCAGTTCCTTTCTCCAGTCTTGCTGTCCAACGCCTCAAACTGTTACTTCTCAGACAGCTTTGTGGCTTTGAGTTCCACTTTCCGTTAGTTATTTTCTGGATCTCTTATCTTGCTGTCCAGTCACTTCCATCAACACCCTTTGTACTGTCTTAAGCGCTGAATTGCCCCCAAGTGTCCAAGTGTTTGGTCTTGACACTAATTTTCATGAAACCACTGTAAATCAGTCAAAATTGAAATCTTGTGAATCTTGTCATTAAAATTTAATACACTTCCTGGACTGTGACAATGTATAACTGTGTGGATAGCTATGTCGCGACCCAAAATATATCGAGCGCATCACAACAGGCTTCATTTGACATCTAAAATGGTTAGAAATAAAAGCTCACAGATTCATAATACCTGTGGCTCAGGATCAAAGCCCGAAAAAATGGATTGGTGAAAAGATATTCTGAAGGAGTGACTGGCATGTCTTGCAAGATTTCCATAGACAGATCTGGGAAGAGTCTTTTTGGCAGTAATGCCTTATATGAAACTTGATTTCTGCACAAAGATTATTCCGACAGAATTATCTCCCGGTTGCCTTCTGGTTTCCTGGTTGCTGTCTGGTGTCCTGGTTGCCTTCTGGTTGAATAACTTCTAGTTCTGAGACTCCATCTGCCTGCTGAACTTATAGGGAACTCACCAGCTTTTGAACCTCTGTCTCTGATGTTTGCCAAGAGAGAGAGAGAGAGTTCGTCTTACCATTCTTTCCAATTTGATGACTTCCTGTCCTCTTGTTTCACGTCTCTTCTTCCATCTCCAGCAGCTTCTTCTGCAGATGAGATAACAGACCAGTTTGTTCACTGATGATCACTTGCAGTTCAAGCAGTTTCACTGCCTCACCTTGGGACCCGGACTGCTGACCGCCCAGCTACAGAGGGCGCTGAAGACGAGGAACCGGACATGCAACTGCGCATGCATGCAAGGCATCCCAGCAGTCACCAGTGCAACCCCAACCATGTTCACCTCCTCACTGCCCCAAATGCAGTGGCTCCAGTTAGTGGTACAGTGGCTATCTCTGTGACACCAAAAATTTGCAGCTACACTTCCTGTTCTAGTGCCTCCCAAAGGAGCCATTTGAGGAGAACTGTATGGGCCCAGCAGTCGACCCAGTGTGCACACTTTGCCACATTGTCCTAGTCGAAGGAGCCACTTGCGGAGAACTCTGGGCTGAGCAGTCGACCCAGTGTACCCAGTGTGTGGTGGGCACATTGTAGACTGTTCAGCCCAGAGTTCTCCTCAAATGGCTCCTTCAGGGTGGCACTAGGACGAGTGCTTGGCCCAGTGTGTGATGGGCACACTGGGTCGATTGCTCAGCCCAGAGGGGAAAGTGCCATCCCGAAGGAGCCATTTGAGGAGAACTCGAGCAGTCGACCCAGTGTGCCCACCACACACTGGGCCAAATGTCCCAGTGCCTCCCGAAGTAGCCATTTGAAGAGAACTGTGGGCCGAGCAGTTGAACCAATGTGCCCACCAGTCCCAGTGCCTCCCAACGGAGCCATTTGAAGAGAACTCTGGGCAGAGCAGTCGACCCAATGTGCCCACAACACACTGGGTCAAGACTTGTCTTACTGCCACCACGAAGGAGCCATTTGAGGAGAACTGTGGTCTGAGCAGCCGACCCAATGTGCCCACCACACACTGGGCACACTGGGTTGATTGCTCGGCCCACAGTGTGCCCAGTGTGTGGGCACATTGGGTCGGCTGCTCAGACCACAGTTCTCCTCAAATGGCTCCTTCTGTGGTGGCAGTAAGACAAGTGCTTGACAGTGTGTTGTGAGCACATTGGGTCGACTGCTCGGCCCAGTTCTCTTCAAATGGCTCCGTTGGGAGGCACATGGGCACATTGGTTCAACTGCTCGGCCCACAGTTCTCTTCAAATGGCTCCTTCAGGAGGCACTAGGACAGTATTTGGCCCAGTGTGGTGGGCACACTGGGTCGACTGCTCGGCCCACAGTTCTTCTCAAATGGCTCCTTCAGGAGGCACTAGGACAGTATTTGGCCCAGTGTGTTGTGGGCACATTGGGTCGACTGCTCGGCCCACAGTTCTCCTCAAATGGTTCATTCAGGAGGCACTAGGACGAGTATTTGCCCCAGTGTGTGGTGGGCACATTGGGTCGACTGCTCGGCCCACAGTTCTCCTCAAATGGCTCCTTCAGGGAGGCACTAGGACGAGTATTTGGCCCAGTGTGTGGTGGGCACATCGGGTCGACTGCTCGGCCCACAGTTCTCCTCAAATGGCTCCTTCAGGAGGCACTAAGACAGTATTTGGCCCAGTGTGTGGTGGGCACATTGGGTCGACTGCTCGGCCCACAGTTCTCCTCAAATGGCTCCTTCAGGGAGGCACTATGACGAGTATTTGGCCCAGTGCGTGGTGGGCACATCAGGTCGACTGCTTGGTCCACAATTCTCCTCAAATGGCTCCTTCAGGGAGGCACTAGGACGAGTATTTGGCCCAGTGCGTGGTGGGCACATCAGGTCGACTGCTTGGCCCACAGTTCTCCTCAAATGGCTCCTTCAGGGAGGCATAATGACGAGTATTTGGCCCAGTGCGTGGTGGGCACATCAGGTCGACTGCATGGCCCACAGTTCTCCTCAAATGGCTCCTTCAGGGAGGCACTATGACGAGTATTTGGCCCAGTGCGTGGTGGGCACATCAGGTCGACTGCTCGGCCCACAGTTCTCAAATGGCTCCTTCAGGGAGGCACTATGACGAGTATTTGGCCCAGTGCGTGGTGGGCACATCAGGTCGACTGCTCGGCCCACAGTTCTCCTCAAATGGCTCCTTCAGGGAAGCACTAGGACGAGTATTTGGCCCAGTGTGTGGTGGGCACATTGGGTCCACTGCTCAGCCCACAGTTCTCCTCAAATGGCTCCTTCGGGGTGGCACTTTCCCCTCTGGGCTGAGCAATCGACCCAGTGTGCCCATCACACACTGGACCAATCACTCGTCCTAGTGCCTCCCTGAAGGAGCCATTTGAGGAGAACTCTGGGCTGAGCAGTCTACCCAATGTGCCCACCACGCACTGGGTACACTGGGTCGACTGCTCGGCCCAGAGTTTTCCGCAACTGGCTCCTTCGGGGAGGCACTAGGACAAGTGCTTGGCCCAGTGTGCGGTGGGTACATTGGGTCGACTGCTCGGCCCAGAGTTCTGAAGTGGCTCCTTCGGGGTGGCAATTTCTCCACTGGGCCGAGCAATCGACCCAGTGTGCCCACCACACACTGTACCAATCACTCGTCCTAGTGCCTCCCCAAAGGAGCCATTTGAGGAGAACTCTGGGCGGAGCAGTCGACCCAATGTGCCCACCACACACTGGACCAATCACTCGTCCTAGTGCCTCCCCAAAAGAGCCATTTGAGGAGAACTGTGGGCCGAGCGGTCGACCCAATGTGCCCACCACACACTGGGCCAAGCACTCGTCCTAGTGCCTCCCCAAAGCAGCCATTTGAGAAGAACTGTGGGCCGAGCAGTCGACCCAATGTGCCCACCACACACTGGGCCAAGCACTCGTCCTAGTGCCTCCCCGAAGCAGCCATTTGAGGAGAACTGTGGGCCGAACAGTCGACCCAGTGTGTCCACCACACACTGGGCCAAGCACTCGTCCTAGTGCCACCCCAAAGGAGACATTTGATGAGAACTCTGGGCCGAGCAGTTGACCCAATGTGCCCACCACACACTGGGCCAAGCACTCGTCCTAGTGCCACCCCAAAGGAGACATTTGAGGAGAACTGTAGGCCGAGCAGTCGACCCAATGTGCCCACCACACACTGGGCCAAGCACTCGTCCTAGTGCCACCCCAAAGGAGACATTTGAGGAGAGCTCTGGGCCGAGCAATTGACCCAATGTGCCCACCACACACTGGGCCAAGCACTCGTCCTAGTGCCACCCCAAAGGAGACATTTGATGAGAACTGTGGGCCGAGCAGTTGACCCAATGTGCCCACCACACACTGGGCCAAGCACTCGTCCTAGTGCCACCCCAAAGGAGACATTTGAGGAGAACTGTGGGCCGAGCAGTTGACCCAATGTGCCCACCACACACTGGGCCAAGCACTCGTCCTAGTGCCACCCCAAAGGAGACATTTGAGGAGAACTGTGGGGCAGAGCAGTTGACCCAATGTGCCCACCACACACTGGGCCAAGCACTCGTCCTAGTGCCACCCCAAAGGAGACATTTGAGGAGAACTCTGGGCCGAGCAGTTGACCCAATGTGCCCACCACACACTGGGCCAAGCACTCGTCCTAGTGCCACCCCAAAGGAGACATTTGAGGAGAACTGTAGGCCGAGCAGTCGACCCAATGTGTCCACCACACACTGGGCCAAGCACTCGTCCTAGTGCCTCACCAAAGGAGACATTTGAGGAGAACTGTGGGCAGAGTAGTCGACCCAATGTGCCCAACACACACTGGGCCAAGCACTCGTCCTAGTGCCACCCCAAAGGAGTCATTTGAGGAGAACTCTGGGCCGAGTAGTTGACCCAATGTGCCCACCACACACTGGGCCAAGCACTCGTCCTAGTGCCACCCCAAAGGAGACATTTGAGGAGAACTCTGGGCCGAGCAGTTGACCCAATGTGCCCACCACACACTGGGCCAAGCACTCGTCCTAGTGCCACCCCAAAGGAGACATTTGAGGAGAACTGTGGGCCGAGCAGTTGACCCAATGTGCCCACCACACACTGGGCCAAGCACTCGTCCTAGTGCCACCCCAAAGGAGCCATTTGAGGAGAAATGTGGTCCGAGCAGTCGACCCAATGTGCCCACCACACACTGGGCCAAGCACTTGTCCTAGTGCCTCCCTGAAGCAGCCATTTGAGGAGAAATATGGGCCGAGCAGTCGACCCAATGTGCCCACCACACACTGGGCCAAGCACTCGTCCTAGTGCCACCCCAAAGGAGCCATTTGAGGAGAAATGTGGGCCGAGCAGTCGACCCAATGTGCCCACCACACACTGGGCCAAGCACTCGTCCTAGTGCCTCCCCGAAGCAGCCATTTGAGGGGAACTGTGGGCCGAGTAGTTGACCCAATGTGCCCACCACACACTGGGCCAAGCACTCTTCCTAGCGCCTCCCCGAAGCCGCCATTTGAGGGGAACTGTGGGCCGAGCAGTCGACCCAATGTGCCCACCACACATGGGCCAAGCACTCGTCTTAGTGCCTCCCTGAAGCAGCCATTTGAGGAGAACTCTGGGCCGAGCAGTCGACCCAATGTGCCCACCACACACTGGGCCAAGCACTCGTCCTAGCGCCTCCCCGAAGCCGCCATTTGAGGGGAACTGTGGGCCGAGCAGTCGACCCAATGTGCCCACCACACACTGGGCCAAGCACTCGTCCTAGCGCCTCCCCGAAGCAGCCATTTGAGGAGAACTCTGGGCCGAGCAGTCGACCCAGTGTGCCCACCACACACTGGGCCAAGCACTCGTCCTAGCGCCTCCCCGTAGCAGCCATTTGAGGAGAGCTCTTGGCTGAGCAGTTGCCATTGCACCCCCAACCATGATGTCAACTCCTCACTGCCCCACCTGCAGTGAGGGTGTTGATACCACAGTCAGTGGTACAGTGGCTCTCACCTCTTATCCTTTGGTCATGTCCTCTTCAATTATTTTTCGGGTTGTAACCAGGAGGCACCAGGTCCCACCGAGGTTGTGTCAGCCACCATTCCCGTTTGAGGAGGATGAATGGGTAGAGAGTCGCTGGACGAGGGCAGAAGCCGCGCTGGTCCCATCCCGAAGCTAAGCGAGATCTCCATCCCATTGTAGTTACTTCCTTCTGCCGCCACTTTTGCCTTCGTTTTCGCTGCTTCTTCTTCAGTTTAGCCATAGCTGCTTTTGCCAGCTTCTGCAACTTTTTCAGAGCCTGGTCCTTCAGACGAGAAAATTCTTCCATTTTGCGTATGAGATTTTTCCTTATGCTTTGAAGGACTTCCAAATGAGAGTGATGTCCAGCTTGACGTTTCAACTTCCTTTTCTTATTTCCCCGGAGATCCTGAAGCTTCTTTCTTACTGCTCGCTTGTGTGCTTTTTTCTGGTTTCTTGTTTTGTCTTCTGTGGAGTAATAATCCATGTCTGGACTGCACATTTCCCATTGCCATTCAATATAGTTCCTCCAGTCTATAGCCTGATCACAGTCCACGTCCACGTCCTCTTCCTCCTTTCTGGTTCTTTTGTCCCTCTCCTTCAATCCTTCGAGCACCACCTTCCGGAGTTGCTCGTGGTCCTCTCTCAGTCTCGCTAATTTCCGGTTCAACTTTGCATCTGTAGTTCCTGTTCTTTGGGTGTTTTGTCCTTTCGCTTTGGTATCCTGTACTCCATACTTCTTCTGGTCAAGTATTTGCTGCACTTCGTTCATATGAAGACGGCCCTCCAGGTGAAATATCTGGCGCGTTATGAGATCTTTATTTTGCAACCTCTCCTGGCTGAGATTGTCTTTCAGATCAAAGATATGTCCAAGCTTTTCAAATCCATCCATTTTCAAATTTTCGTTTTCAGATCTCAGATCTTCCAGTTCTCGAGCTTGCATTTCATTTTGGGCCCTCAGTTGGCTGTTCTCAAGTTTTAGTTTCTCTATGAGAGCTAGGGCTAGTTGATAGTTCTCCTTTCTCTTAGAGATAACTTTCCACATTTTAGAGATTTCAGAATCTTTGTTGGCCAGACGCTCTTCCTGATAATATTTTCTCACTTTCAAGTTCCGGCTGCCTGTCACCTTCCCTTTGCATTGGTCCTGGAACTTTCTCTCCAGAGATCCGTCAGTGAACACTTTCAGATGAGAAACGTCTTTTTTATATAAGTTATCCAGTCCCTCTTCTTGGACTCCAGAGTTAAAAGAAGTAAACACTTGTCTTGCTATGAAGACCAGAGCCATTATGAATAATACAACACAATTAAAGTTTGTCATGCTGAACATGGTTACTGATTACTCTCGCTGTCAGTAGCCTTAGATCGAGAAAAAGCCCAGTGTGTCTCCGGAGGGGAAGGAGAAGGAGGAGGAGGATTTTGGCTTCGAAGCCAGCTTCGGGGAGCTCCGGGAATCCTCCTTGAGAAGACAGGTGGAGGAGGATTTTGGCTTCGAAGCCAGCTTCGGGGAGCTCCGGGAATCCTCCTTGAGAAGACGACCAAAGGACTGGAAAGGGGATTCGGACTCCGGGGGGACAGAGAGAGAGAGAGAGAGAGAGAGAGCCTCTCATGTTCTTCCGCCGTCATTTGTATGAAAATAAGCTGATACTGGACGCGAGGCATGAAGATTTGATGACAATGATTTGCCACAGACTACGAGTATTTTCGATCTGGGAATTATTACGTGATGCTTATATTCGCCAGAAATATCTCTTAGCAAAATGTACACACACACACACACACACACACACACACACACACACATCAGTAG
>NC_089786.1:53904694-53917194 GCF_040412425.1 Macrobrachium rosenbergii | reverse complement strand
CAATCTTAACTCCCACTTTTGGCAAGGACAAATCAGGTCAATTTTGCTGACCCTTCCGCTTCATAACCTTTCTTCTAGCTCCTCCTTCCTTTCCCACATCTTGGGGGTTTGTTATGGTTATACTTCAATTTACTTGGTCTCATGGCTCATCACTTTAAACTATCAACATCGTCTCTCGCTCTCTCTCTCTCTTTCATAATCCCGATCAGTGAATCTCATGCTTATTCACTGCATAACACATATATATTTATATATATACACATATATACAGTATATATACATGATATATACATATATATATATATATATATATATATATATATATATATATATATATATATATATATATATATATATGTATACCTTCACTGAATAAAACAATATTCCATCAAAGTTACTATACAATGCAAATATAAACAGGTGTGGAATACGGGTGAATGGGAAAGAAAGACTAAGACCAATAATTATGTAATTATTTTTATTAAATTTGGCACTGCACTTTTTGTCAGCTCGACAAATGGGTTTCTGTGTCTTCCAAGGACCCACTTCACATTCAGCGAAAAAGTAACGTTGCCTGTAATCAAAGGAAAAAGTTCAGTTACTTCGAAGAAATTGTTAACTTCACTGGTGATCAATTAAACACAGTTCGAGCAAATTGAAAAAGCACTTTCGACCTTTTAACTCAATTGAGTCTAAGGCTAGTGCCAAATAAGGAAAGATTTTTCATGGGGCCTTTTGACAATGATGGGCCAAAGCAAAAGCAATGTCTACTACCCAACTGGTATAACAAAGCACCCTGGAAACTTTTGTTTTACTCGCCCAAACAGAGGCTGACGAAGCACTTTAGGAAAGTTAATCCATGAAACTGAAGAAGTTGATGGAGCACTATAACTTTGAGGCCTTGCTAGCTTCATCAGGGAGGGTAGTTAGCGGGATCCGGACTCACGCTCCATATCTCTGACGCAGCACCTCAAACAAATCATCCACAGTTAATTACACATGTTTAAAAGAGAGTTCATAAAGTTTGTTCACCACAGTCGGCGCGTGCACTATCTTGAGGCAGAAATGCTCCAGAGATGGGGGGCAGGGAGCACAAAGCAGCTGTATTTGCTGCTATCCAGTAAGTGATACCAACAACTGTTTGCCTTGGTACTTGTGCTTGTACTTGAACCGCCAGAGTAGGGTACTTCATATCTTGAAGTTACCTTTTAGCGTCCCTGGCAAGGAATCTGGATGAAGGTTTTCTACAATCCAATATTTACCCTTCCAGCGTCCTTGTCAAGGAATCTGGATGAGCGCTTTCTTGTGAGAAGCTCAAGATTTTCCAAGGGGAAAAAGTTTAACTTTAAAAGAAAAATCTTTCCTTATTCGGGAAGATACTTAAAATTATTATTTTTGTACACCCGGCCAAGGGGGCGGGGCCTAAATCTTACGTAAGATTGCAGTCTCTTTAATTTTGTTTATATTATTATTTGGTCGTGTATATATATATATATATATATATATATATATATATATATATATATATATATATATATATATATATATATATATATATATATATATATATATACATATATACATACATACATACATACATACATACATACATACATACATACATACATACAACATACTACACAAAACAACTCACCATTGTTCAATTCCTTCCTCCCAAAACCATCAATCATTATTCATTATTCATCATTCAATTACGGCATTGTAGTGCATCGCTTGCAATATTCACGTGTCCTCCCCACGCCCCGCCCCCGCACCCTGACTCTCATGATTTAGCGAGAGCAATTTTTGTTAAAAATCAAGAGTGGAATACCGGTGCTCTGTTTTGCAGAGCTCTGTACTGTAGAGCTCTGGTTTGCAGAGCGAGAGAATGGGTGGGTATTCAGTGTTATTCTTTTGTTAATTTATTTTTCTCTGTTTAAGTTGACAAAATTAAGACGTATGTAGAGTTTCAGTGTGGTAACAGAATGATTATCTCTCTCTCTCTCTCTCTCTCTCTCTCTCTCTCTCTCTCTCTCTCTCTCTCTCTCTCTCTCTGTCTTGTATTCCCCCGACAAAATCAAATGCATGCAAAGTATCTCGCTCTCTTTCTCTCTCTCTCTCTCTCTCATATATATATATATATAGCTTAATGATAAATAATATTGCCAAGACCAGGAAGAACATCCTTTATTGTACGAGCTTTCGAGGTATAAAACCTCATCATCAGGCTGAAAAAACCGACAAGGATGAGAATCAATAAAATTACAATAAAATGAATTGTCATAATAAATCTTCAGCAAAAATACTAACGAAATATATAAAATGAACAAGTAAATACAAACTAAAAGGGTGAGACGTAAAATAACGAAAAATTAAAAACACAAACATAAAAATATGAAAATAAAACTAAAGTGAAATGTAAACAAACTCCCACTCACAAAGTAAAATATTTAACGACTTAATTGAGTACTTACTATGAAATTACACATAGCTAGTTGAATACCAGACGAGTTGTTGTTAAATTCCGGCTTCAACTTTTTAATAGTCAGCGACTCTGAAATTAAAAGGTCCAGTCTATTTGAACAAAAAGACAGTACCCGAAAATCCAGGTCAGTGAAAGGATGGTCCAGTGCTAAACTGTGTTCTCTAATGGCAGAAAAGGGTGGTTTGGAAAGTGGAAACCTAGTTCTAATAGAAAGACCTCTGTGTTCCAAAATTCTGTGTCTGAGCCAGCGGGAACTAGATCCCACGTATCGCAGACCACACTGCGAACAAGTGAACAAGTAAACGACACAGGAATTAAGGTCCACAGGCAGAGTAGGCTTTTCTCTCAAAAGTGATCTTATTGTAAAAGGATTACAGAAAACAAACCGGAAACTGATTTGAGGGAAACAGTGCTTAAGTATTTCTTGTAACTTTTTCCGGACCATATAGCTACTATGACCAAGGTAAGGCAATTTAATGTACTTTACATCTTTACTAGCAGTAGTGTACACCGGTCTGGGACAAAACTTTTCATTTAAAAAATTTTTCAGAACTTTGTAAAATACAAAAATGGGATATGAGTTTTCAGAAAAATAATTCTGGAGGAAAACCATATCTTGATGAAATAAATTAAAATCACAACAAACATTGTAGGCTCTATTAATCAAAGTGCGTATTGAGTTCATCTTATACAACTTTGGCGAAAAACTGAGGTAATTCAATCCCAAGCCAGTAAAAGTACTTTTCCTATAAACAGAGGTCTCAAATTTGCCACTATTTCTGTATACCTGTACATCTAAAAATGACAACTTATTATCCTGTTCCGTCTCACAAGTAAAAGAAATGTTAGGGTGACGAGAATTAAAATATTCAAAAAACAAATCAACATGTGATAATTCCTTAAACACAAGGAAAGTATCATCTACATACCTACAGTAATACAAAGGTTTGAAAGCACTAGGGCATTCAGACATCCAAATCCTTTCACAATAACCCATGAAGCAATCCGCATATACAGGTCCAAGGGAATTACCCATAGCTACTCCATCTATTTGATTATATAATTTACCATCAAAAGTAAAAATGCCATCAGCAGTTGCTAAATGTAATAATTTTTGCAAGTCTATTTTATTAAGTCCAAACACTGATAGATGGTTTTCACATATATTATTAAGAATAATGTCGGTTGTTTCTTTTAATGGGATATTGGTGAAAGAGAGGTTACATCGAAACTAGCCATTACAACATCTTAGTTAAAATTGAAAGAGCATAATTCTTTAACAAATTTGGAAGAATTAGATATGTTAAATTCACCTAAAGTTAGAGGGTTTAAAACTGGAACCAAAAATTTAGACAGGTTATAACTAAAAGTACCAATTGAGGAAATAATAGGTCTTAAAGGGTTTCCTATTTTATGTACCTTAGGCAAACCGTACAAATAACCAGGCTTAGACCCTGAAGCAAATAAAGAGCTATATGTAGCTTCCCCAATCTTATCTCTCAGACCTCTAAGCAACCTATTTAGTTTGTCTTCTAATTTCAAAATGTGACTCGCAATATCTACACTTAAAATCCTAAATTTTGTATTGTCAGAGAGTATTTCATTAATTTTATCTAAATAATCAGACCTATTCATTAATACAACACCCCTACCTTTATCTGGCTTGGTAATAACTATGCTATTATCGTTCTTAAGGTTACGTAAAATATTGATTCTGTCTTTATTTAACTGATTGTCACCCTCCTTTTTTCGATTAAATTTTTTGAAGGTATCGTTTGCAATTACGGAAATTTTACTAAAAAGTAAAGTAAGGGTTTCACTGCCAAAAATGTCACAGCCTCTCAAAGTTGAACATAGTTTTTCAAAACTTAAAAAATACTTAAAGAAATTGAATTTCATGGGGATCAAAGCAAAATCAAGACCAAGAGAAAGAACTTCCTTTTCATCTGCTGTTAAATTTCTGTTAGAAAAATTAAAAATAACTTTACTACTATCTATTTTCTTATTAACGTCAACACCGAGATTTCTTAACTTTCTATTGTGTGTAAGCCTAACATCAGCCAATTTTTTTCTCAACGTTAGAATCTAAAATCGACGACAAACACTTAAAATCCAAAAAGAAAGGTTGTTCTTTAAATCCCTATCTAGTGAAGACAAATCTGTTAAAACTACCTCTTTCTTTCGTTTTTGTGCTCTAACCTCAAAGTCTAAAAGTTACAAGAAATACTTAAGCATTGTTTCCCTCAAATCAGTTTCCGGTTTGTTTTCTGTAATCCTTTACAATAAGATCACTTTTGAGAGAGAAGCCTACTCTGCCTGTGGACCTTAATTCCTGTGTCGTTTACTTGTTCACTTGTTCGCAGTGTGGTCTGCGATACGTGGGATCTAGTTCCCGCTGGCTCAGACACAGAATTTTGGAACACAGAGGTCTTTCTATTAGAACTAGGTTTCCCCTTTCCAAACCACCCTTTTCTGCCATTAGAGAACACAGTTTAGCACAGGACCATCCTTTCACTGACCTGGATTTTCGGGTACTGTCTTTTTGTTCAAATAGACTGGACCTTTTAATTTCAGAGTCGCTGACTATTAAAAAGATGAAGCCGGAATTTAACAACAACTCGTCTGGTATTCAACTAGCTATCGTGTAATTTCATAGTAGGTACTCAATTAGGTCGTTAGATATTTTACTTTGTGAGTGGGAGTTTGTTTACATTTCACTTTAGTTTTATTTTCATATTTTTATGTTTGTGTTTTTAATTTTTCGTTATTTTACGTCTCACCCTTTTAGTTTGTATTTACTTGTTCATTTTATATATTTCGTTAGCATTTTTGCTGAAGATTTATTATGACAATTCATTTTATTGTAATTTTATTGATTCTCATCCTTGTCGGTTTTTTCAGCCTGATAATGAGGTTTTATACCTCTAAAGCTTGTACAATAAAGAATGTTCTTCCTGGTCTTGGCAATATTATTTATCATTAAGCTAAGATTTCAAGTAGCTGCCCAATTACTGAGACTATATATATATATATATATATATATATATATATATATATATATATATATATATATATATATATATATATATATATACACATATATATATATATATATATATATATATATATATATATATATATATATATATGTATATATATATATATATATATATATATTCATACCTTTAAAAGCTTTATACAAGAAGTTTCAGTTTTCCTTCCATAAGAGGAGATATTCTCAGGTTACGTTGCCTGAGGTATTTTCTGTGTATTGCTTATATTTCACACGGGTAAACTCCCACAGTGCATGTATAAAATCTGTGAGAGAGAGAGAGAGAGAGAGAGAGAGAGAGAGAGAGAGAGAGAGAGAGAGAGAGAGAGAGAGAGAGAGAGAGAGAGAGAGCGAGCAAGCACTCGCTCATTCACTACTGACCTTCCCAGATCCTAACCTGACTTGCTAACGACAGTCCTGCCTTGCGTATGACTTGTGCGTATATGCATACACGCGCGTGCATACGCGCCCAGTGCTCATATGCTGATTGCTAGACACACCTGGGTGATTGGAATACGGAAGGAACTCCACCTGGGCAGGTGAGAATTACATTACGGGAGAAATAACGTCATTCCTTTGGGTCTTGGGTAGAGAAATGTCAGATTGTAGTTATATGCAATGTTTATTGAAGAAAATGTCCTTTTTTTTTGTTACTTTTAGGGAACAAAAATTATGTAAAAGGGAAGTAAGTGAAGAATCCTCTTGGGTAGAGAAATGTCAGATTGTAGTTATATGCAATGTTTATTGAAGAAAAGGTCCTTTTTTTTTGTTACTTTTAGGGAACAAAAATTATGTAAAAGGGAAGTAAGTGAAGAATCCCACGTGGTATCTTGACAGTGTGTATGATACGATGATATTCTCTTCGTTTTCACAGGTATTTGGTTCGTGCTCAGAGGCGACAAAGTTAGAGGGAGGCCTACTTTTATGTGAATGTGAAAATTCCTAATGAGTAAAATACGATTACAGTGAAAAACGAAAAATCTCCCGAAATATTTATTTCAGTACAAAAAACTGACCGCGGTGATGTAAATAAAAAGTTCACCTCTTTGTAGTTACAACCACAATCACATTATGTGAGAATGTGTGCCAGTTTGAACATTGTATATAATGTTAATGCTTATAATGTTAAAATAGTTGTACAGGAACAACCAGGCAGCCTGACTTATAAAGTTTGTAATGTTGAAATAGTTATACAGGAACAACCAGTATGACATCTAGGTAGCTTGACACACAGCCGATTACTTACTTTCCTGGACTGGAGCTCATTTTTGACCCTACTCTCCAAATTGAAAGCCCCCATAGAGGGTTGATTGCTCGGCCCACAGTGTGCCCAGTGTTAGGTGGGCACATTGGGTCGGCTGCTCAGACCACAGTTCTCCTCAAATGGCTCCTTCGGGGTGGCAGTAAGACAAGTGCTTGACCCAGTGTGTTGTGGGCACATTGGGTCGACTGCTCTGCCCAGAGTTCTCTTCAAATGGCTCCGTTGGGAGGCACTGGGACTGGTGGGCACATTGGTTCAACTGCTCGGCCCACAGTTCTCTTCAAATGGCTCCTTCGGGGAGGCACTAGGACGGGTATTTGGCGCAGTGTGTGGTGGGCACACTGTGTCGACTGCTCGGCCAACAGTTCTCCTCAAATGGCTCCTTCAGGGAGGCACTAGGACGAGTATTTGGCCCAGTGTGTTGTGGGCACATCGAGTCGACTGCTCGGCCCACAGTTCTGTTCAAATGGCTCCTTCAGGGAGGCACTAGGACGAGTATTTGGCCCAGTGTGTTGTGGGCACATCAGGTCGACTGCTCGGCCCACAGTTCTCCTCAAATGGCTCCTTCAGGGAGGCACTAGGACGAGTATTTGGCCCAGTGTGTTGTGGGCACATCGAGTCGACTGCTCGGCCCACAGTTCTCCTCAAATGGCTCCTTCAGGGAGGCACTAGGACGAGTATTTGGCCCAGTGTGTTGTGGGCACATCGAGTCGACTGCTCGGCCCACAGTTCTCCTCAAATGGCTCCTTCAGGGAGGCACTAGGACGAGTATTTGGCCCAGTGTGTGGTGGGCACATTGGGTCGACTGCTCGGCCCACAGTTCTCCTCAAATGGCTCCTTCAGTGAGGCACTAGGACGAGTATTTGGCCCAATGTGTGGTGGGCACATTGGGTCGACTGCTCGGCCCACAGTTCTCCTCAAATGGCTCCTTCAGGGAGGCACTAGAACGAGTATTTGGCCCAGTGTGTGGTGGGCACATTGGGTCGACTGCTCGGCCCACAGTTCTCCTCAAATGGCTCCTTCAGGGAGGCACTAGGACGAGTATTTGGCCCAGTGTGTGGTGGGCACATTGGGTCGACTGCTCGGCCCACAGTTCTCCTCAAATGGCTCCTTCAGGGAGGCACTAGGACGAGTATTTGGCCCAGTGTGTGGTGGGCACATCGGGTCGACTGCTCGGCCCACAGTTCTCCTCAAATGGCTCCTTCAGGGAGGCACTAGGACGAGTATTTGGCCCAGTGTGTTGTGGGCACATCGAGTCGACTGCTCGGCCCACAGTTCTCCTCAAATGGCTCCTTCAGGAGGCACTAGGACGAGTATTTGGCCCAGTGTGTGGTGGGCACATTGGGTTGACTGCTCGGCCCACAGTTCTCCTCAAATGGCTCCTTCAGGGAGGCACTAGGACGAGTATTTGGCCCAGTGTGTGGTGGGCACATTGGGTCGACTGCTCGGCCCACAGTTCTCCTCAAATGGCTCCTTCAGGAAGCACTAGGACGAGTATTTGGCCCAGTGTGTGGTGGGCACATTGGGTCGACTGCTCGGCCCACAGTTCTCCTCAAATGGCTCCTTCAGGAGGCACTAGGACGAGTATTTGGCCCAGTGTGTGGTGGGCACATTGGGTCGACTGCTCGGCCCACAGTTCTCCTCAAATGGCTCCTTCAGGAGGCAATAGGACAGTATTTGGCCCAGTGTGTGGTGGGCACATTGGGTCGACTGCTCGGCCCACAGTTCTCCTCAAATGGCTCCTTCAGGAGGCACTAGGACAGTATTTGGCCCAGTGTGTGGTGGGCACATTGGGTCGACTACTCGGCCCACAGTTCTCCTCAAATGGCTCCTTCAGGGAGGCACTAGGACAGGTATTTGGCCCAGTGTGTGGTGGGCACACTGTGTCGACTGCTCGGCCCACAGTTCTCCTCAAATGGCTCCTTCAGGAGGCACTAGGACAGTATTTGGCCCAGTGTGTTGTGGGCACATCAGTCGACTGCTTGGCCCACAGTTCTCCTCAAATGGCTCCTTCAGGGAGGCACTAGGACAGTATTTGGCCCAGTGTGTGGTGGGCACATCGGGTCGACTGCTCGGCCCACAGTTCTCCTCAAATGGCTCCTTCACGGAAGCACTAGGACGAGTATTTGGCCCAGTGTGTGGTGGGCACACTGTGTCGACTGCTCGGCCCACAGTTCTCCTCAAATGGCTCCTTCAGGGAGGCACTAGGACGAGTATTTGGCCCAGTGTGTTGTGGGCACATCAGGTCGACTGCTCGGCCCACAGTTCTCCTCAAATGGCTCCTTCAGGAGGCACTAGGACAGTATTTGGCCCAGTGTGTGGTGGGCACATCGGGTCGACTGCTCGGCCCACAGTTCTCCTCAAATGGCTCCTTCAGGGAGGCACTAGGACGAGTATTTGGCCCAGTGTGTGGTGGGCACATTGGGTCGACTGCTCGGCCCACAGTTCTCCTCAAATGGCTCCTTCAGGAGGCACTAGGACGAGTATTTGGCCCAGTGTGTTGTGGGCACATCGGGTCGACTGCTCGGCCCACAGTTCTCCTCAAATGGCTCCTTCAGGGAGGCACTAGGACAGTATTTGGCCCAGTGTGTGGTGGGCACATTGGGTCGACTGCTCGGCCCACAGTTCCCTCAAATGGCTCCTTCAGGAGGCACTAGGACGAGTATTTGGCCCAGTGTGTGGTGGGCACATCGGGTCGACTGCTCGGCCCACAGTTCTCCTCAAATGGCTCCTTCAGGGAGGCACTAGGACAGTATTTGGCCCAGTGTGTGGTGGGCACATCGGGTCGACTGCTCGGCCCACAGTTCTCCTCAAATGGCTCCTTCAGGGAGGCACTAGGACGAGTATTTGGCCTAGTGTGTGGTGGGCACACTGTGTCGACAGCTCGGCCCACAGTTCTCCTCAAATGTCTCCTTTGGGGAGGCACTAGGACGAGTATTTGGCCCAGTGTGTGGTGGGCACATTGGGTCGACTGCTCGGCCCACAGTTCTCCTCAAATGGCTCCTTCAGGAGGCACTAGGACAGTATTTGGCCCAGTGTGTGGTGGGCACATTGGGTCGACTGCTCGGCCCACAGTTCTCCTCAAATGGCTCCTTCAGGAGGCACTAGGACAGTATTTGGCCCAGTGTGTGGTGGGCACATTGGGTCGACTGCTCGGCCCACAGTTCTCCTCAAATGGCTCCTTCAGGGAAGCACTAGGACGAGTATTTGGCCCAGTGTGTGGTGGGCACATTGGGTCTACTGCTCAGCCCACAGTTCTCCTCAAATGGCTCCTTCGGGGTGGCACTTTCCCCTCTGGGCTGAGCAATCGACCCAGTGTGCACATCACACACTGGACCAATCACTCGTCCTAGTGCCTCCCTGAAGGAGCCATTTGAGGAGAACTCTGGGCTGAGCAGTCTACCCAATGTGCCCACCACGCACTGGGTACACTAGGTCGACAGCTCAGCCCAGAGTTTTCCGCAACTGGCTCCTTCGGGGAGGCACTAGGACAAGTGCTTGGCCCTGTGTGCGGTGGGTACACTGGGTCGACTGCTCGGCCCAGAGTTCTGACGTGGCTCCTTCGGGGTGGCAATTTCTCCACTGGGCCGAGCAATCGACCCAGTGTGCCCACCACCACACACTGTACCAATCACTCGTCCTAGTGCCTCCCCAAAGGAGCCATTTGAGGAAAACTCTAGGCCGAGCAGTCGACCCAATGTGCCCACCACACACTGGACCAATCACTCGTCCCAGTGCCTCCCAAAAGAGCCATTTGAGGAGAACTGTGGGTCGAGCGGTCGACCCAATGTGCCCACCACACACTGGGCCAAGCACTCGTCTTAGTGCCTCCCTGAAGGAACCATTTGAGGAGAACTGTGGGTCGAGCAGTCAACCCAATGTGCCCACCACACACTGGGCCAACCACTCGTCCTAGTGCCTCCCCGAAGCAGCCATTTGAGGAGAACTGTGGGCCGAACAGTCGACCCAGTGTGTCCACCACACACTGGGCCAAGCACTGTCCTAGTGCCACCCCAAAGGAGACATTTGATGAGAACTGTGGGCCGAGCAGTTGACCCAATGTGCCCACCACACACTGGGCCAAGCACTCGTCCTAGTGCCACCCCAAAGGAGACATTTGAGGAGAACTGTGGGCCGAGCAGTTGACCCAATGTGCCCACCACACACTGGGCCAAGCACTCGTCCTAGTGCCACCCCAAAGGAGACATTTGAGGAGAGCTCTGGGCCGAGCAATTGACCCAATGTGCCCACCACACACTGGGCCAAGCACTCGTCCTAGTGCCACCCCAAAGGAGACATTTGATGAGAACTGTGGGCCGAGCAGTTGACCCAATGTGCCCACCACACACTGGGCCAAGCAGTCGTCCTAGTGCCACCCCAAAGGAGACATTTGAGGAGAACTGTGGCCGAGCAGTTGACCCAATGTGCCCACCACACACTGGGCCAAGCACTCGTCCTAGTGCCACCCCAAAGGAGACATTTGAGGAGAACTCTGGGCCGAGCAGTTGACCCAATGTGCCCACCACACACTGGGCCAAGCACTCGTCCTAGTGCCACCCCAAAGGAGACATTTGAGGAGAACTCTGGGCCGAGCAGTTGACCCAATGTGCCCACCACACACTGGGCCAAGCACTCGTCCTAGTGCCTCCCCAAAGGAGACATTTGAGGAGAACTGTAGGCCGAGCAGTCGACCCAATGTGTCCACCACACACTGGGCCAAGCACTCGTCCTAGTGCCTCACCAAAGGAGACATTTGATGAGAACTCTGGGCAGAGTAGTCGACCCAATGTGCCCACCACACACTGGGCCAAGCACTCGTCCTAGTGCCACCCCAAAGGAGTCATTTGAGGAGAACTCTGAGATGAGTAGTTGACCCAATGTGCCCACCACACACACTGGTCCAAGCACTCGTCCTAGTGCCACCCCAAAGGAGACATTTGAGGAGAACTCTGGGCCGAGCAGTCGACCCAATGTGCCCACCACACACTGGGCCAAGCACTCGTCCTAGTGCCACCCCAAAGGAGACATTTGAGGAGAACTGTGGGCCGAGCAGTTGACCCAATGTGCCCACCACACACTGGGCCAAGCACTCGTCCTAGTGCCACCCCAAAGGAGACATTTGAGGAGAACTGTGGGCCGAGCAGTTGACCCAATGTGCCCACCACACACTGGGCCAAGCACTCGTCCTAGTGCCACCCCAAAGGAGCCATTTGAGGAGAAATGTGGGCCGAGCAGTCGACCCAATGTGCCCACCACACACTGGGCCAAGCACTTGTCCTAGTGCCTCCCTGAAGCAGCCATTTGAGGAGAAATATGGGCCGAGCAGTCGACCCAATGTGCCCACCACACACTGGGCCAAGCACTCGTCCTAGTGCCACCCCAAAGGAGCCATTTGAGGAGAAATGTGGGCCGAGCAGTCGACCCAATGTGCCCACCACACACTGGGCCAAGCACTCGTCCTAGTGCCTCCCGAAGCAGCCATTTGAGGGGGAACTGTGGGCCGAGAAGTTGACCCAATGTGCCCACCACACACTGGGCCAAGCACTCGTCCTAGCGCCTCCCCGAAGCCGCCATTTGAGGGGAACTGTGGGCCGAGCAGTCGACCCAATGTGCCCACCACACATGGGCCAAGCACTCGTCTTAGTGCCTCCTGAAGCAGCCATTTGAGGAGAACTCTGGGCCGAGCAGTTGACCCAATGTGC
>NC_089786.1:53849694-53897194 GCF_040412425.1 Macrobrachium rosenbergii | reverse complement strand
AAGGGTAGGATTGAAGGATGCTTTTGTTCGGAGGTGCGAGGGAGCCTCGCTGAAGAGGGTGGAATGGAGATATGAAACTAATTATGTCCAGTGAAGGTTTCTTTTTATTATTATTATTATTATTATTATTATTATTATTATTATTATTATTATTATTATTATTATTATTATTATTATTATTATTATTATAGCATGTAAAATATTAAACAGTCTCCAACTGACAGCAAAAAAAGACATTCACAAAAATTCTTAGGCATTTATTTAATCTCTTTCCTAATCTGGAGGTAAAAAAAAAATCATTCATTTCCTCTCGTACAGGAATTCTGACATTAACAATTCATGAATTTTTAATATATATATTTTTTAATGTATATTTTTTGTTTCGGGGTTGGGGGTGGGGGAGCCGGTTTGAAGCCAATAGAATAATTGTGATGGAATTTCAAATGATCTTTTTTTTTTTTTGTCTTTTTTTTGTTCCGTTCAAGTGTTAATTTTTGTCATTGTTTTTTTTTGTGTGTGTTTGTTTGTTAAATTGATTGTTTTTTTATGTTAATAAGTCAGATTAACATTTGTTTTAATTTTTGGTTATGGTAAATTATTTTTTATATGAAGTCTTTTTGTGTTTTTATGGTACTTATATATTTGTCTCATTAATACTCTCTCTCTCTCTCTCTCTCTCTCTCTCTCTCTCTCTCTGTGGAATGTTGGTGTCAATATATATATATATATATATATATATATATATATATATATATATATATATATATATATATATATATGTATGTATGTATGTATGTATGTATGTATAGAGAGAGAGAGAGAGAGAGAGAGAGCAAACCTTAGGTAACTACCAGTTCTCTCTCTCTCTCTCTCTCTCTCTCTCTCTCTCTCTCTCTCTCTTTGGAATGTTGGTGTCATATATATATATACAGTATATATATATATATATATATATATATATATATATATATATATATATATATATATAGAGAGAGAGAGAGAGAGAGAGAGAGAGAGAGAGAGAGAGAGAGAGAGAGAGAGAGAGAGAGAGAGAGAGAGAGAGAGAGAGAGAGGGGACTCTCTCTCTCTCTCCTGTTCTTATACATTCTGTTCTTTCCATTTCTTTGTAATCTGGGGGATTACAGGATTAACAGGGCCAAGGAAGAGGGATTACTTGAATTAATTAGCAGGATTACTTCAAGTAATCCCACGTATGGGATTTCCCACACCAGCACAAAATCTTGCACGTTTTTCAGCTAATCGGATTTCTCTCTCTCTCTCTCTCTCTCTCTCTCTCTCTCTCTCTCTCTCTCTCTCTCTCTCTCTCAATACTAGGATATTCACACTACATCCACATAACTCCATTTTCTCTGTTTCACTTTTTCCTTTAATCCTTTCTTCTCCTTCTTCTTTCTCTTTTTCATACAAATTTTTTGCTTTTTTTCTTATCTAATCCACCGATATTTCTTCTCAAAATTCTAAAACTTTCCCCAGATCTCATTAATATCTACTAATATTTCTTTTGTAATGACATTCTTCAGTACTAAGAATATTCGAATATTGATAATATTTCTTGATATTTTTTTTTTTGGTAATGACCTTTTCTTCAGTTCCAAAAATCCACTTAATGACCATATTCGGTGTCGTGCAAATTTTGAAGAAAAATACTTGAAATGTCAAAATGATTATTTTAAAATTAATTAAGATTATGATTTTTTATGATAAAATTCATTTTGATGGATTAATTTAAATTTATTATAAAAAAAACTGTTTAATCATAAAGATTGAAAGATTTATATAATTTTATAATAAATTTTAAACATTTCACTATAAAAAAAAATTCAAAAGTAATAAGAAATAAAGTTATTTTTCACAAAATGAATTTTAATTATATGAATTCATTGCAGTTAAATATAACTATTAAAATAAATCATATTGTTCAGTTATAAGAAATGAATTAATTTCATTGCGAGAAAGGAATTCAAAAGATCAATATGAATTCATGAAAACTGTATTCAGTTTAGTAATTACAAGAAATGAGTACAAAATATAAATTTGAATTCATAAGATTTAAATTCACGTTAGTAATTACAAGAAATTAATTCAAAATATAAATTTGAATTCATAAGAATTAAATTCAGTTTAGTAACTACAAGAAATGAATTCATAATATCAATTTGCACTCATAAAGATTGAATTCAGTTTAGTAATTAAAAGAAATAAATTCAAAATATCAATTTGAATTCAAAATGTCATGTTGAATTCATATAAAAATTAAATGTAATTCGACTATAAAACCATTACAAAAATCTTTAATGTCAGGTACTGAATCTTTAAAGCAGCTGATATGGATTCTTGAAAAATTCAATTTAGTAATTACAAAAAATCAATTCAAAAGATCAATTTGAATTCAAAAGTATCAGTATCAATTCAAAAGATCAATTTGAATTCAAAAGATCAATTTAAATTCAAAAGATCACTTTCAATTCAAAATATCAAATTGAATTCAAAAGATCAATTTGAATTCATAAAAATTAAGTACAATTCGACCATAAAACCATAAAAAAAAATTCTTTAATCTCAGAGCTGAATCTTCAAAACATCTGATATGAATTCATAAAAAATCCAATTTAGTAATCACAACAAACAAATTCAAAATATCAATTTGAATTCAAAAGACCGATACGAATTGAAAAGATAAATTTGATTTCACGATAATTAAATTCGAACCCATTAGAAAAATTCTTTAATCTCAGGAACCGAATCTTCAAAACGGCTGACACGAATTCATGAGGGCGCCATGTGTCCCGAAAAATGAATTCCTGCCGTCATGCGGCGTCTTCCCAAAATGAAATTTTACAAACTTTCTCTTCCTCTGTCTTTCAAATTCTTCGTTTTTTTTTTTTATTTTTTCTTTTAGTTTTTTTTTTTTTCTTGGTGTTTCTCATAAACCAAACAGACGAAGGCGTCTCGGCGTGTATGCAAATTTAAGCGAACAAAGTTGTATGAATTTTTTTTTTTGGGGGGGGGGGGCTGGGTTATTTTTGGTACACAGATGGCTCGCTTCAAGTTTGGAAAAACTGGGAAAAATGATACGTAGTTTTCTTTGTGTGTGTTTTTTTATTTTTTTTATTTTTTTCAGGCCTTTGGGTGTATTGGGTTGTGTTTTTTTGTTATTGTTGTTTTTATTTGTTCTTGTTTGAATAGAGAAGTGATTATATATATATATATATATATATATATATATATATATATATATATATATATATATATATATATATATATATATATGTATATATATGTATATATATATATCTTATTTTCCAGCTCACTGACTGTGCTTTCAAGTTTGTCAGTCACTGATCAGTAAATGGTGGACATGAAAAAATAGGGGAGAAGAGGAGGAGGAGGAGGAGGAGGAGAAAGGAGGAAATAGGGAGGAAATAGGATGTTAGTAGGGATGTATAGGAACATGAGGGTGGTGTTGGTAAAAGGAGAATTGAGAGAGAGAGAGAGAGAGAGAGAGAGAGACTGACAAAAGAGAAAGAGTTATTGGGAGAGGGTATATATATATATATATATATATATATATATATATATATATATATATATATATATATATATATATATATATATATAGAGAGAGAGAGAGAGAGAGAGAGAGAGAGAGAGAGATATTTATATATATATATATATATATATATATATATATATATATATATATATATATATATATTTATATATATATATATATATATATATATATATAGAGAGAGAGAGAGAGAGAGAGAGAGAGAGAGAGAGAGAGAGAGAGAGAGAGAGAAGCAAGCATAAATTTAAAACTCATCATGAATAAAACATGGACATAGACAAAGATATATCATATATTTCAGCCTCAATTAATATTTGCAAAATTCTTTCTAACAAAAATATTATTCCCATAACTGGTAAAGATTTATTTGAAAAAAAAAATATCTCCGCAATTTTCCCAAGAGGGAAAACTGGAATACACAAAACAACGTAAATATACACCGCGGGTATGTTTAAATATACACAGATATATTTAGTAAATATAAATTTAAAAATAATTTTTTCTTTTGCTGAAACTGATATACCATATAATAGCCTTAGTCATGGTTATTTTAACTTTGACAGACGCATATTAATACTCTTTAACCACACTAGAAATAGTCGACAATTTAATGTATAATTGTAATTAATAGACTTATAATGGAAATACGTATATTACTTGTATTTGCAATACCAACAGAGATTGTTTGTGTATGTTTGAAAGTTGTATATTGATGGTGATAGTGTTAGCATATATCTTTGCGTATATTTGACAAATTATAATAGGAATTATATTTAATTATAGTGACATATTAAAAGACAACGTATTATCAGATAATTCAGCCTAATTGAGATAATTAGAGATTTAGCTTAGTTACATCAAAGGAATTTCCCTCATCCCAAATAATTATGAGAAATGATAATTACCTCTAATGAGAAGCTTACAGTGAAGATTTGAATAACGAATGGAAAAAGTAGGTTGAATGATGAATGCAGAATGTATTTTGTTGGGGGGGGGCGCGGGGGGGTTCATGTAACTGGTTCTATTCGAGGTCCAAATTGGCCCACCCGAAAAATGAAGGCTTTGAAAAGTGATTCCAAATTAGGTTTCATACAAATGACTCTGGATTCGTGAAAGGTTCGGCCTCGCCAATTATCCAGATTAGGCGGGCTTAAAAAGTCAGTCTCTCTCTCTCTCTCTCTCTCTCTCTCTCTCTCTCTCTCTCTCTCTCTCTCTCTCTCTCTCTCTCTCGGTCAATCATAGGAGAAATTAATTGTTAAAATATCTTGCTGATCATTTCTTTTGTCAGTTAGTTATTCTCTCTCTCTCTCTCTCTCTCTCTCTCTCTCTCTCTCTCTCTCTCTCTCTCTCTCTCTCTCTCTCTTGATCAATCATGAGAGAGTAATTGTTCATTCTTTACTATTCGTCTCTCTTTGTTAATCGTTTCTCTCTCTCTCTCTCTCTCTCTCTCTCTCTCTCTCTCTCTCTCTCTCTCTCTCTCAATCTCTCGATCAGTCAGAGATTAATTGTTCATTTTTTACTATTTATTATTATTATTTTCTCTCTCTCTCTCTCTCTCTCTCTCTCTCTCTCTCTCTCTCTCTCTCTCTCTCTCTCTCTCATGAGAGATTAATCTTAAATTCTTGTTATTCGGCTGTATTTTTTTTACATTTTTTCTCTTCTCTCTCTCTCTCTCTCTCTCTCTCTCTCTCTCTCTCTCTCTCTCTCTCTCTCATCAAAGCAGATCTTTTCCTGAGGAAACAGAGAAAATATTTCTTTTCTCCAGAGCCTTCCTCTCTCTCTCTCTCTCTCTCTCTCTCTCTCTCTCTCTCTCTCTCTCTCTCTCAAAAACGTTCAACCACTCACAAACATCCAGAAACAGCATCTGAACAATACACAAATTATCATAAAAAAAATAGACCATCCATTTACACAATCTCATCACCTTCTCTCTCGAATCTCAGGGACACTGGTTTTATTCTACACCACTTCCAGCGGCTCCTAGACATTACGGGGTGAATTGTACGGCGTCAGACTGTAACTGACACTCAAAGTACAGAAGTACTTAAGTAGTACATTGGTCCAAGATACGACGGTTACAGATTACAGTGTATTTGTACCTAGATCTGTGAGTTCTTAACGTTTTTCAATGTACGCAATCCTTTCCAAATCAGTAGTTGGTTCTCGCACCCCCTGAATTGCCTGATATAATAAGTATTAATTTTAATAATAATAATAATAATTATTATTATTATTATTATTATTATTATTATTATTATTATTATTATTATTATTATTAGACTTATAATTATTATTAATATTAATAATAATACTATTATTATTATTATTATTTTATTATTATCATTAATAATAATAATAATAGAATAATAATAATAATTTTAATTTATTATTTTATTTTATTTTATTGCAGAAAAAAATAACACGCATGTATAAAAATACATTTTGCTTTAATTATTCATAGGCATCCTCGCACCCCTTAGGAACCGGCTTCCCGCCCCCTGAGGGGGTGTGACCCCCACCCCCAAGTTAAGAACCACTGACTTAGATGGTCATTTGTTCTCTGTCGTAGACTTATCAATATGGCGGCGTTTGCCGACCGTCATTTGTTTGTTTTAAGGTCACGTGACGGGAATTATACTTTGAAAATATGTCAAGATACTCCTAATAGGTTTTATATATATATATATATATATATATATATATATATATATATATATATATATATATATATATATATATATATATATATATAATAGCTAACATGATAAAGACAATTTTTTTTGTCAAAAAAAACAAACACAGAAACAAACAGATGCACAAACGCTGCCCACAAACAATCAGCAGAAAACTTTTATAGATTGATTAAATTATAAATTAACAAAAATCTACTAACTCTCTCTCTCTCTCTCTCTCTCTCTCTCTCTCTCTCTCTCTCTCTCTCTCTCTCTCTCTCTCTCTCTGCTAACGACTGGGTGAAAGTTTGGTTGCTTCTTTGAGAATTGAGACGTCAGTATTCATCTATCTGTCTGTCAGTTCGTGTGTTTGTGTGTCTGTCACGCTGTCTGTCTGTCTGTTCGTGTGTTTGTGTGTCTGTCATGCTGTCTGTCTGTCTGTCCGAAACGAATTCAGATCGTGTGCTGTTAGGTTAGGTTAGGTTAGGTTAGGTACCAGTTCAGTTTCAACCCTCAGTTAGGCTTAGGCGTTGGGGTTCACTTAGGGTAGAGAGAGAGAGAGAGAGAGAGAGAGAGAGAGAGAGAGAGAGAGAGAGAGAACTGAATTCCAGTCCTGGAACTCATTCCAGGGAAGCTTCCAGGCGCCTGTCTGACCTCACCAATCCTACGGTCACAAAGATCAGAATTGGAAAATGGAGGCTTCTGAGATTTAACCTTTGACCTCAGTGAAAAGAGGTCACACAGATCAGGAGCGAGGTCACAGGAGGTCAATATATTAGATAGGAAATGGCACCTTCTATCCACCACACTCCGTAGGCCTAGGCTTATCAGAGGAGACTCACATAGGCCTAATCTCCACCAGCCCTCGTACCTAGATAGAGCCAGAGAGATTAGGGACAATGGGTTTCCCTAACCAAAGGTCCCATTAAAGGACAGTTGCCCCCTTCCGAAGGCCTCTTTTTGGGGGATAACTGTCTTGACCAGACCTCAATACCCCGAGGGCTATCCAGGCAAAAGCCCTGAATTGAAAGGCTTAGGGCCAAGAGCCCAAAATGTAGACCTATAACAGGCCCTCTTAACCCCTACCTCCCTTAAATATATATATATTTATACATATGTATGTATATATATGTATATATATGAATATATTATATTTTTATATTTACATACATATACACAAAACCACAAAACCTTAAAAATATATATATAAGTAAAGACCAGCCCAGACCCAAACCTGAAAAAACTCTTATCATCTTTCCGAGGAGTCGCAAAACTTTGGGTCATTAACTGGAATGGCTGCTGCCTGCTCGTGCTGCCTGCAGCGCTTTTGCAAAGGGGGTGGGGGAGGAAGGTAGAGGCGGGGGTGCGGGGACGATGGCCTGGAAAAGCCATTTTCGTCCAAAAACATTTTAAGAAGAGGAAAAGTTTTGGCTTAGAACTTGTATTTATATATATGTATACATATATAAATATATGCTCACAAAATCCTAATATTGAAATGAAGTTATTTTTTTGGTAAACAAAAACTCACTCACAAACTTCCTTCAAACACACACAAACACAAGCACACGCACACACACAAACTAAACTACACATACAAGTAACCTTGCAAGCGCTTTTAAACGCTTTTACCAGTCACTGCAACTTCTCTCTACCATCCACTAATATTAAAATAAGTAAAAAATGCGCCGAAGTTTCTTCGGCGCAATCGAGTTTCCTGTACAGCGTATAATCAAGGCCACCGAAAATAGATCTATCTATCGGTGGTCTCGGTATAATGCTGTATGAGCCACGACCGATGAAACTTTAACAACGGGCCGGTGGTGGCCTGGACTATATCGTTGCCAGACGCACGATTATGGCTAGCTTTAACCTTAAATAAAATAAAAACTACTGAGGCCAGAGGGCTGCAATTGGGTATGTTTGATGATTGGAGGGTGGATAATCAACATACCAATTTGCAGCCCTCTAGTCTCAGTAGTTTTTAAGGTCTGAGGGCGGACAGAAAAAGTGCAGACAGAAAAAGTGCGAACAGAAAAAAGTGTGGACAGAAAAAAGTACAGACAGAAAAAAGTGCTGACAGAAAAAAGTGCGGACGGACAGACAAAACCTGCACAATAGTTTTCTATTCCAGAAAACTCAAACTTATCATAGTAAAACTAATTTATAATAAAAAAGTATTAAAAATAATTTATATTATCATACATCAGCAACACGCCGGAAGATGCAGGCACAATTTGGGCGTCTGGTGAATTAGGCCCAATTTGCGGTGCCTCATGTTTTGAGGGATCAACCATCAACATGAACCAGATGAAATGAGGCGTCATATCCCTGCGCTGGCGTACATACGAGGTACTCGTTGTGTACCACACCAACAATTGTGTCTGTGTTTTTGGTTGTTTAAAAAAAATGCAAGAATTAAGTTAGTTTTATTTTTATTATAGAAATATATAATTTTTTTATTAATATTATTGTATGAATAATTTCAAATTGTCTTTTACTAAACGATAATATTTTTGTGTATATGTATATATATATATATATATATATTATATATATATATATATATATATATATATATATATATATATATATATATATATATATTATATATACACTTCATATATAAATATATATGCACAGTGTATATATATACATTAGTTTTTGCCTTTTATAATACACATACTTTTTTCTTTTTAAAACAACAACATCAACCTATAATTACATCCCAGTAATGCAATTTCTAAAATACCATTTTCCTCTCCTCACGAATTTGCAAATAGATTCGTGTGCCATCCGGCCTTCGTACACAAAAGAAACGTGATCCCATTTCAGACACTAATTACAAACTATTTATTCCTCTTTATTTTGTCTGGTATTTGTCACAATGGCGACCAGTTCGGACAAAACGGCAGAGCTCATTCCGACTGTTATCAACTTGTCAGTCTCCTGTCAATCTTGCGTTAGTTTTCCAAAGCTCAAGTGAATTTCGTTGCTGTCATTCGCCCAGTCAGACAAATTGACTCCGGAAATATATTCTGAACAGTGGAAGCGTTTCCGAGCAATTTGGTGGGCTTGGTGATTAAATATCTATCTGTCTGTCTATGTATCTATCTACCTATCTATCTATCTATCTATCTATCTATATATATATTATATATCTATATATATATATATATATATATATATATATATATATATATATATATATATATATATATATATATATATATATATATATATATACATATATATATATATACACGTCCCTTAGTGCTTGGCTTGTTAGCCTAAAAAAATTCATAAAAAGTGGCCTTTAGTGCTTGGTTTGACAGCTTAAAAATCTCATCAAAGGTGGGCGCTCCCCCCCCACCTGTGCTTATCGTGATAGCCTAAAAATTTGATTTAGAAAAGTGGCCCTAAGTGCTTGGTTTTGACAGCCTAAACATTTTGTAGAAAATGGCCCCTAGTGCTTGGCTTGACAAGCTAAACAATTCATAAAGTGTGGCCCCCAATGCTTGGTTTGGCATCACCTGAAAATTTTGTAAAAAGTGGCCCCCATTGCTTGGTTTGATAGTCTAAGAATTTAATTAAAAGTGGCCCTTAGTGCTTGGCTTGACAGCCTAAAAATTTATAAAAAGTGGCCCTTTAAAATGTGGCCCATAGTGCCTGGTGTGATAGCCTAAAACTTTTGTAGAAAGTGGCCCCCAGTGTTTGGCTTGACAGCCTACAAATTTTATAAAAAGTAACCCTTTAAAATGTGGCCCATAGTGCCTGGTGTGATAGCCTAAAAATTTTGTAGAAAGTGGCCCCCAGTGTTTGGCTTGACAGCCTAAGAATTTTATAAGCAGTGGCCCCTTAAAATGTGGCCTGTAGTGCTTGGTTTGACAGCCTAAAAGTTTTGTAGAAAGTGGCCCCCAGTGTTTGGCTTGACAGCCTAAAAATTTTATAAGCAGTGGCCCCTTAAAATGTGGCCTGTAGTGCTTGGTTTGACAGCCTAAGAATTTAGTAAAAAGTGGACCCTAGTTCTAGGCTTCACAGCCTAAAAATTAATCAAAAAGTGGCCCATAGTTCTAAGCTTGACAACCTAAAAATGTAACAAAAAGTGGCCCCCACTTAACTCCCAGAAAAGGCCAACGTGCATAGAAAAATGCGTTTTTCCCACAATTCCCTGCAGCTGTAAATGCACTCATGCACTGCATGCAAGCATCCATTATTGCAAATGATCTCTAATAAAAATGCACTTGCAAGCAAGCACTCTTTAGCTTAAGAGAGCTGCTAGAGAAGTGTTGCATTACGTCGGCTAGAGAGAGAGAGAGAGAGAGAGAGAGAGAGAGAGAGAGAGAGTGAGTTTTGTCATTAAGAGAGTAAGTAGATAGATAGATAGTACAGCTTTGGAGAGAGAGAGAGAGAGAGAGAGAGAGAGAGAGAGAGAGAGAGAGAGAGAGAGAGAGAGAGAGAGAGAGAGTTTTGTCATTAAGACAGCAGATAGATAGATCAATAGTAAGGCTTTGGAGAGAGAGAGAGAGAGAGAGAGGAAGGCTCTGGAGAAAAAGAGATATTTTTCTCTGTTTCCTCAGGAAGAGATCTGATTTTAGAGAGAGAGAGAGAGAGAGAGAGAGAGAGAGAGAGAGAAAGTTCAGCAAACTGTTTCACCAGGAAGGGGATTTGAAAAGTCAGGAATAAATTCTCATGACGCAGACGGGTTGTTTCATCCCCCCTAGCAACCTGTTGTCTGTACTGTTGTTGCGCTTTGTTGTTGTAGCCACTTGTGATTGTTGTAGTTGTGAATGTTGTAGAAGCACTTGTCGTTGTATTTTCCTGTTCTGGTGGATGTATTGATTGAAATGATATTGTTGTTGTTGTAGACAAATTTTCGTGTTCTGTTCTCTCTCTCTCTCTCTCTCTCTCTCTCTCTCTCTCTCTCTCTCTCTCTCTCTCTCTCTCTCTCTCTCTATATATATATATATATATATATATATATATATATATATATATATATATATATATATATATATATATATATATATATATATAAATTTATATATATATAAATATATATATATAAATTTATATATATATTTACATTATTCAAACACTTAAAGACAGAGTCGTGCCGTTCCAGAAAACGTACATCCTGTTAAAGGAGAACAGCTTTCTCAACAGCAGTGCTGTTAACTTAACTTTCATTCCAGTCCATAACAAAATCAAATAAGACTGACATCATGCGTGTCACTTCTCAATAGAAGCACCTTTCCAATGACTCTCTATTCAAGGCAAAAAAATAACTTTTTCTTATGAGGCTGCAGTACACTATGTCAGCCATATTCTGACTGGTTACACTGATTGACTGAATACAGAATTTAGGCCAAAGGCCAAGCACTGGGACCTATGAGGTCATTCGGCGCTGAAACGGAAATTGGGAGTAGGAGGTCTGAAAGGTGTAACAGGAGGAAATTCTCAGAGCAGTTGCACTATGAGTCAGTTGTAAAGAGAGGCTGGAAAGTAAGGTGGAAGAAAGGGAATATGAAAGGAGGCACAGTAAAAGAAACGAAAGGGGTTGCAGCTTGGGGCCTATGGAAGGCACGCTGCAAAGAACCTTAATTTTCTATTTTATTTAAGGTTAAATTTAGCCATAATCGTGCTTCTGGCAACGATATAGGCCAGGCCACAACCAGGCCGTGGGTAAAGTTTCATGGGCCGCGGCTCATACAGCATTATACCCAGACCACCTATAGATAGATCTATTTTCGGTGGCCTTGATTATACGCTGTACTGAAAACTCGAATTTTTTTACTTGTTTCAGTAGAAAAAACTGTAAAGTATTGGCTTTCATTTTGTGGAACCAGGTGTTCCGGACTAGCTCAGAGTTTGGAAACTCCATTATCGAGATTTTGGCACTGGCAAATTCCATTTTTTTTTGGGGGGGTGAGGTTGGCCAGAGGGTGACTGCGTAGTGGGTATTTGTGCATAGATATTATCTCCTCAGAATAGAGGACCAAAATATACATTAAATATACTTCATACTAGACTGATATTCGACTGACAGACTCCCGAAGAGAAAGCCTTGACAACCTGACTAAAATCTCCCAAAATCTTCCATTTTTTGACGATTTTACAACGAATGGTGGACCTCAATTTCTGCCTGAACTATTTATCAGATCACAGCTAACTGCCTCTTGTGTAATGACACTGATTTCTGCTGCAATGTGTTATTTTCTAGCATCAGGTTTAATGCTACTCATTTTCCTAGAAGTTTTTTATATCTTAGCTACAGCTGGAATGTGGAATAGTTTTCCGAGTGCGGTTCTGGAATCTTTTTCTGGTCTCCAAGTGTTTCAGCTAAGAGGAAATTCATCATTCCTGAATTTCAGATGTATAAGGTTTTAGTTTTCTGAAAGGAAAACTATTGTGCCGGTTTTGTCTGTCCGTCCACACTTTTTTCTGTCCACCCTCAGATCTTAAAAACTACTGAGGCTAGAGGGCTGCAAATTGGTGTGTTGATCATCCACCCTCCAGTCATCAAACATACCAAATTGCAGCCCTCTAGCCTCCTAAGTAGTTTTTATTTTATTTATCTTATTTAAGGTTAAAGTTAGCCATAATCGTGCCTCTGGCATCGTTATAGAATAGGCCACCACCAGGCCGTGGTTGAAGTTTCACGGGCCGCGGTTCATACAGCATTAAACCGAGACTAACGAAGGATAGATCTATCTTCGGTGGCCTTGATTATACGATGTACAGAAAACTCGATTGAGTCGAAGAATCTTCGGCGCATTTTTAACTTATTTATTTATCACTTTTTCCCATAACTGATTTTCCTTTGGATCCATTTTGGGTTTATCAAGTCTGCCGGCTCTGTCCGTAATAAGGGTTTCTAGCTAAAGAAAATAAAGATAGCAAGAAAATAAAGAAAATTATTCACCATGTCTCCCTCACCTGGTAGAAAGATAGGAAGAAAGTCAGAAAAAATCAAGAAAAAAAGGAAAAAAAAGAAAATTACTGACCTGAAAAATTACTAACCTTTTCTTCCTGACCTGGTAGAACGACCCGCGACCTTTCTGTCTAGGAGGCTAGGAGGAGGAGAAGGAGGAGGAGGAGGAGAAGGAGGAGGAGGATGAGAAGGAGGAGGAGGAGGAGAAGGAGGAGGAGGAGGAGAACCAGGAAGAGGATGAGGAAGAGAATAAACAGGAGGAGGAGGAGGCTGAGGAGGAGGAGGAGGAGGAGGAGGAAGAGAAGAAACAGGAAGAAGATGAGGAAGAGAAGAAACAGGAAGATGAGGAAGAGAAGAATTAGGAGGAGGAAGTTGAGGATGAGGAAGAGAAGAAGCAGGAGGAGGAGGAGGAGGTTGAGGAAGAGGAAGAAAAGAAAGAGAAGAAACGGAGGGAGGAGGAGGAGGAGGAGGAGGAAGAGGAAGAGAAGACGAGGCTAGGAGGAGGAGGAGGAGAAGAAGAAACAGGAGGAGAAAAAAGAGGAGGGGGTTGAGGAGGAGGAGGAGGAGGCTAGGAGGAGGAGGAGAATCAGAATCAGGAGCTGATGAATCCTGTAGATTCTGAACTTGGTAGTCTTCGTCGATACTCTAAAGGTGAGAGGGAGTCACCTGTGTCATCGTCCTCTACTTCTTCTTCTCCTTCTTCTACTTCTTCTTCTTCTTCTACTTCTTCTTCTTCTTCTTCTTCTTCTTCTTCTTCTTCTTCTTCTTCTTCTTCTTCTTCTTCTTCTTCTTCTCGTAGCAACAGAGTTGATGATGGTGAATCTTAATGTGTTGAGAAGTCTTTGGTCTCTGTGTTTCATGTTTACTTCATTTATTTATTTATTTATCTATTTATTTATTTATTTATTTATCTATTTATCTATTTATTTATCTATTTATCTAACTTGTGACGGAGAAGCAAGGAAATGGAGATAGGATTTTCTCGGATGGAATTTTCATGAGTTGAGGAATCGTGGTTTTGTATCTTGTTCATTTTATTCATTCATTCATTCATTTACATACTTATATATTCATTTATTTATTTGCTTATTTGTATATTTATTTATTTATATATTTGTATTTATTTATGAATTTATTCTATTTATTTATTTAATGAGGTAGTTGGCTACTGGGAAAAATTAACCTTTTGAGTACAACAATAATATTAATATGTTCTTGAGAGAGAGAGAGAGAGAGAGAGAGAGAGAGAGAGAGAGAGAGAGAGAGAGAGAGAGAGAGAGAGAGGCCTTTTTAGCTATAAAGGTAATATCAATGACTTTCAGAGAGAGAGAGAGAGAGAGAGAGAGAGAGAGAGAGAGAGAGAGAGAGAGAGAGAGTTTATTTCTATCTCACTGAAATGTTTGACTAGAACATACCTGTGGCACCTCACAGCTCATACAAAGATACATTCAATCTCTCTCTCTCTCTCTCTCTCTCTCTCTCTCTCATGGACAACTCCATAAACAAGGTCGTTAGCGTCTGCAACAGACATGAAGGAATTATTTCACTCACGTCTAGAATTCTGGGGACTCCAGTTCCAGGTTATAGGATGATTCTTAACGAACCTCTCTCTCTCTCTCTCTCTCTCTCTCTCTCTCTCTCTTCTTCTTCTTCTTCTTCTTCTTCTTCTTCTTCTTCTTCTTCTTCTTCTCTTCCTCCTCCTCCTCCTCCTCCTCCTCCTCCTCCTCCTCCTCCTCCTCCTCCTCCTCCTCCTCTTTCTCTCTCTCTCTCTCTTTCTCTCTCTCCCTCTCTCTCTCTTTGAAAGACAGAAATATTATCTTCAAAGTCGAAGGGCCTCTCTCTTTCTCTCTCTCTCTCTCTCCTTCTTCTTCTTATTCTCTCTCTCTCTCTCTCTCTCTCTCTCTCTCTCTCTCTCTCTCTCTCTCTCTCTCTCTCCCCAGTAAAGTTTAATCATTCTCTTCTTCCGTCGACTATTCCATCGTATACTTGCTCATGTTGCATTGCAATTTCCTGTCCTGAGACTCAAGTTGCAGGGTGCATGTGATCAGTTGCCAGATGTATGTTACTTAATGACCTTTGTAGAGATTTATAAATAAAAGAAAATTAAAAACAGTGGATTCTTGGAGCTCTGTTTCTAGTTGAGTTCTTACATTCTTGTTTTTAGTTTTCTGTTAAAGAAAACTATTGTGGTAATAAAAAAAAAGGTTAAGAATCACTGGCTTAGATAATATACAAAAAAAAAAGGCTTTGAAAGACCTCTTTTTTTCATTCACAACAAACCACAGACATCTCGTAACAAACTTCTACAGACCAGCTTTCACAAACAGATCCAAAAATTCCCACACACCTTAACTTCTTCTTCTTCTTCTTCTTCTTCTTCTTCTTCTTCTTCTTCTTCTTCTTCTTCTTCTTCTTCTTCTTCTTCTTCTTCTTCCCCTCGACCTTAGAAAATGTACAGACAGAAGAAACTCTCTTCATTCCCAACAAACTACAAACATCTCGTAACAAACTTCTACAGACCAACTTTCACAAACAGATGCAAAACCTCTCAAAAAAAAACTCATATTCATCATCATCATTATTATCCCCGCAGAGGGGCAGTGCCGTCAGTGCACCTCATGCGGTGCACTGTGGGCATTACCTAAGGTTCTTTGCAGCGTTCCTTCTTTAGACCCCTAGCTGCAACCCCTTTCGTTCCTTTTACTGTACCTCCTTTCATATTCTCTTTCTTCCACCTTACTTTCCCCAACCCTCTGCTAACAACTGATTCATAGTGCAACTGCTTTGAGGTTTTCCTCCTGTTACACCTTTCAACCCTCCTACTCTCAATTTCCCTTTCAGCGCTGATTGATCTCAAGGACCCAGTGTTTGGCCTTTGGCCTAAATTCTATATTCAGTTCGGTTCGTCACCTTCTTCTTCTTTTTCCCTGGACAGACGAATCGACGGAGAGGTCGATGGACGAGGGACCAGTCATCTTCCTGCCAGCAGCGTCGAGGGCCGTCGAGTGGGTCATTTCCCAGAGGAACGACAATTGGGGATGGGGTTGCGACTCTGCCAACACAGTGCTGGCTCTCAGACTCGCCAATGCCACCTGGTTCTCTAGGGAGAACCTCGAGGCCCAGTTGGTCATCAAGCAGATGGAGTTGGAGCTCGTCCTCAAGATGTGGAAGTGAGTGAGTGGTTTTGGTAAGATCGAGAGGAGGAGGAGGAGGAGGAGGAGGAGGAGGAGGAGGAGGAGGAGGAGGAGGAGGAGGAGGAGGAGGAGGAGGAGGAGGAGGAGGAGGAGGAGGAGGAGGAAGAGGAGGAGGAGGAGGAGGAGGAGGAGGAAGAGGAGGAGGAGGAGGAGGAAGAGGAGGAGGAGGAGGAGGAAGAGGAGGAGGAGGAGGAGGAGGAGGAGGAGGAGGAGGAGGAAGAGGAGGAGGAGGAGGAGGAAGAGGAGGAGGAGGAGGAGGAGGAGGAGGAAGAGGAGGAGGAGGAGGAGGAGGAGGAAGAGGAGGAGGAGGAGGAGGAAGAGGAGGAGGAGGAGGAGGAGGAGGAGGAGGAGGAGGAGGAGGAGGAGGAGGAGGAAGAGGAGGAGGAGGAGGAGGAAGAAGAGGAGGAGGAGGAGGAGGAAGAGGAGGAAGAGGAGGAGGAGGAGGAGGAGGAGGAGGAAGAGGAGGAGGAGGAGGAGGAGGAAGAGGAGGAGGAGGAGGAGGAGGAGGAGGAGGAAGAGGAGGAGGAGGAGGAGGAGGAGGAGGAGGAGGAGGAGGAGGAGGAGGAGGAGTCCAGTTGTTTTGTCTGGTAGTGAAGGGTAACAGAATTCTATAGAAATATGTTTGGTTTTGGGTCCATATTCTCTTTGATGTTTGAGGTTTTGGGGTAATATTCACGAAATGCCACAGGGATATTTCGACTGGGTCTTAATGTCGGGTCTAAATTCTCTTAGATTTCTAAGGTTTTGAAATATTTTGGTTTTTTGGGTCTTGATATTAGTCAGTGTTTGGGGTGATATTAACAAAATGCCACAGAAATAGTTTGATTTGGGTCTCAATTCTCTTCGGTGTGAGATAATATTCACAAAATACCACAGGAATATTTCGACTGGGTCTTAATGTTGGGTCTAAATTCTTCTAGGTGTTTAAGGCTTTGGGGTAATATTCACAAAATGCATTCTCTTTGGTGTGAGGTAACATTCACAAAATGCTACAGAAATATTTTCGTTTTGGGTCTTAATTCTCTTTGGTTGAGGTAATATTCACAAAATGCTACAGAAATATTTTGACTGGGTCTTAATTTTGGGTCTAAATTCTCCTAAGTGTTTAAGGTTTTGGGGCAGTATTCACAAAATGCTATAGAAATATTTTGGTTTTAGGTCCTAATTCTCTTTGATGTGAGGTAATATTCCTAAAATGCCACAGGAATATTTCGACTGGGTCTTAATTTTGGGTCTAAATTCTCCTAGGTCTTTAAGGTTCTGGGGGTAATATTCACAAAAATACTGTAGAAATATTTTGGTTTTGGGTCTCAATAATTCCTCAGTGTTTGATGTAATATTAACAAAATACCGTAGAAATATTTTGACTGAGTCTAAATTCTCTTTGATGCGAGATAATATTCGCAAAATGCTACCGAAATATTTTCATTTGGGTCTGAGATCTCTTTGATGTGAGGAAATATTATGTTTGGGTCGTAATTCTCTCTAACGTGAGGTAATATCACAAAATTCTATAGAAATATTTTTATTTATGGTCATAATAGTTATTCTCTTTGGTCTTTGAGGTAATATTCACAGTAATTAAAGTGTTTTGGAAATTTAAGATTAATAATCGACTTAATATAGTCTTAACTATCTCTGGCATTTCAGGTAATATCCAGAATAGTTAGTGTCTTAGAAATTTAATAATAATAATAATAATAATAATAATAATAATAATAATAATAATAATAATAATAATAATAATAATAATATTCTAATGATGATTATAATGATAATCTAACTCAATATTTAATAATAATATCCAAACTTAAGAATAATATTTTATTGTAATATAACAATAAGGGATACCAAACAATTGTTTTCGCCCCCCAAATCTGAACCCCAAAAACAGGTTAATATATATCCATATTTATTTCAAGATAAACAACCATTTAAAACTGAAATTTCAGGAATTTCTCCTTCAAAATCAGTCCATTATAACCTTCTGAAAACAAAAGCAGCCACCAAAAATCCCACCAGCAAATAAAAGTAATAAATAAAAGAATTACATTTATTGGCTCAGGTTTTCTCAAATTAATGGGTCCAGGATTTACAGAGCGAGGATTTTAGAGGAAATACTTGAAGACTGCTTTTGGGAAAGAATCGAATTTGTACTGAGTCTCATTTTTTGTTTAGGAAAATGAAGATGGAGAGTGTAGATGAATAATTAAGAAGAGAATTGTAAATGACAATTAACAAGAGAATAAGTTTTTGGTAAGTGGATATTGAAGGGGAAACAAAAGAGGAACTTGAATATCTAGAAGAGGAGTTTGTTATTATTATTATTATTATTATTATTATTATTATTATTATTATTATTATTATTATTATTATTATTATTATTATTTAAAATGGAAATTTATTTGTGGAAAATGTATAAGGAGTAACTGAAATATAATTGAATACTGATACATAAAATGGAAATATATTATTATTATTATTATTATTATTATTATTATTATTATTATTATTATTATTATTATTATTATTATGATATAAAATGGAAATAGATTGTAATGAAACTTTATAAGAAGTAACTTCAATATATCTGAATACTGATATATAAAATAGAAATGCATTATTATTATTATTATTATTATTATTATTATTATTATTATTATTATTATTATTATTATTATTATTATTATTATTATTAGGAAATTTGCTTTTACAGAAGTATATAATTGAAATATATTTGAATACTGTTAACATTTAATATAAGCTGCTATGTATGTTTGTGTATATGCATCCATACATGCATGTATATCTGAATGTATACATTGTACACTTGTACCTTAGGGATTTGAACCACTGCCCACTTAACATCAGGCTAAAGTCATATGAATGTGTATTTTCAAAAAAATATTAGATATACATATGTATATATATATAGAGATAGAGAGAGAGAGAGAGAGAGAGAGAGAGAGAGAGAGAGAGAGAGAGAGAGAGAGAGAGAGAGAGAGATTCTACGCAAAAAGTCTTTCATGAGCACTTTAAAAAAATTCATTTTGCTCCTTAAGTCAAAACTAAAATAGATTTTTTTTAAACAAGTTGCATATTATCTATAAATAAAATTAAGTTACAGAAATAATTAAGTTACATATCTATAAATAAAATTAAGGTACAAAAATGATTAAGTTGCATATCTATAAATAAAATTAAGTTGCAAAAATAATTAAGTTACATATCTATATAAAATGAAGTTACGTAACATCTGTAAATTAAGTTACAAAGTACCTATAGAAAATTAAGTTACATGATATCTATAAAAATAAACGTATCTATAAAAATAGTTACATGACATCTATAAAAAAAAAAGGGAAGTTACGTAGTACCTATAAAAAAAAAGAAGTTACGAGAATCGTTTCCGTTAATTCCGAAAACTTTGAACTCTCTCTCTCTCTCTCTCTCTCTCTCTCTCTCTCTCTCTCTCTCTCTCTCTCTCTCTCTCTCTCTCTCTCTCTCCAAATTTTTAATTTACTTTTGTTATTGTTTTTGTTTCGACCCCCGTGTCTTATTTGCTTGTTTCTGCTTTTGTTTATGAGTTATTTTTTATCTAGCTTCTCTCTCTTCCTTCTTTTGTTTTGACTTGGATATTCCGTTTCTCTTCACTTTTCACTTGACTTTTGTTTCGACGTTTCCTTACAGTTGTTTTTCCTTCTGCTTTTGTTTTCACGTTGCCATCTAGTTGTTCCTCCTTCGGCTTTTGTTTTGACATTGCCATCTAGTTGTTTTGCTCTCAGCTTTTGTTTTGACATTTCCATCTAGTTGTTCTATCTTATACTTTTGTTTTGACAACCCCATCCAGTTTTTTTATGCAAATTTGAATTACTGTTGTTCTTTTATTTTTTTAGCCAAATGTCACAACAAACTACTGCACTTGTTAACTGATGTTGGGAACAAAAGTGCTTCATATTTTTGCTGGGAAAAACTTTTGTTTTAAAAAAGTTTTATTTCAAAGTTTTTTTTTTAGATAATTTTTATCAGAATTTTTATAGTCGTTAAAAATGTTAAAACTATGAGTTCGTCCAATGTTTATTATTATTATTATTATTATTATTATTATTATTATTATTATTATTATTATTATTATTATTATTATTATTATTATTATGAATTTTTTTACAGAAGTGTATAAGTAATTGAAATATATATGTATACTGCTAATATTTAATATAAGCTGCTATGTATGTTTGTGTGTATACATCTATACATGCATGTATATCTGAAATCTTTTAAAAATTTGGTTTCTCCTTATTGTAATAAATTTGCCAACCTGTTTATTTAAATAGAGTCTGGTTTTAAAGACAGAATAACCTGTCAAACCTGTTTATTGAAACAAAGTCTGGTTTCAAACAGTCTGGTTTGAACCTCATTTGAATAAACCTGTAAAACCTGTTTATTTAAGAAAGCCTAATTTCACCTTGTGTAACTTTTATAATCTGTTTATCTCTAAAAGGACTGGTTTCAAAGCAAGTCTGGTTTTTGCCTTCATTTGAATAAACCTGTAAAACCTGTTTATTTAAGGTTTGGGTTTTAAGAAAGACTGGTTTCACCTGTATTTGAGTAAACAAGCAAAACTTGTTTATTGAAAAAAAAAGTCTGGTTTTAAGAAAGTCTGGTTTTACCCTCATTTGAACAAACTTGTAAATCCTGTTTATTGAAAAAAATAGCCATGTTTCGCCCTATTTTTATAAACTTGTAAAACCTGTTTATTTAAAGCCTGGGTTTTAAAGCAAGTCTGGTTTCACACTCCATTTGAATAAACCTGTAAATCCTGTTTATTGAAAAAAATACCCTGGTTTCGCCCTGTTTTTATAAACCTGTAAAACCAGTTTATTGAAAGGTATTCTGGTTTTACCCTGTTATGAATGAACTTACAAAACCTGTTTATTTAAAGATTCTGGTTTCACCTTGTTTCGATAAACCTATAAATCCTGTTTATTGAAAAAGAGCCTGGTTTTACCTTGTTTTTATTAACCTGTAAAACCTGTTTATTTAAAGATATTCTGATATCACCTTGTTTCAGTAAACCTGTAAATCTTGTTCACTGAAAAAAATAGCCTGGTTTCACCCTGTTTTTATAAACCTGTAAAACCTGTTTTTTTAAAGATATTCTGGTTTTACCCTGTTTCTACAAACCTGTAAAACCTGTTTGTTTAAAGATACTCTGGTTTTACCCTGTATTTGAACAAACTTGCAAAACCTGTTTATTGAAAGTGTTTTTCTAGAAAGTCTGGTTTCACACTCCATTTGAACAAACCTGCAAATTCTGTTTATTTCTTGCAGACACCGAGAAGAGCCCATCACCACAGGCCATCTGGCGGTCAATGTCATGACCTTGGTCGCCCTCTGCAAGGATCCTCGAGCCTTCTATTCCAAGGATCTAGTTGGTAGGATACTTTCATTTTAAGGATTTTTTGGTAGGTGTGCTGTTTAATTTTAGGGATTTCACAGGTGTACTGTTTGATTTTAGGGATTGTGGAGATATGCTGATTGATTTTAGGGATTCTGCATGTGTGCTGTTTAATCTTAGGGATTCCACAGTGACACAAGCTTTACCTAAACTGGCATAGGCTTTATCCAAAGTGATGCAGGTTTCATCAAACATGATACAAGCTTTACCCAAACTGACATAGTTTTTATTCAGTGATAGAGCCATTACCCAAAGTGACAGGCTTTATTCAGAGTGACATAGACTATTATCCAAAGTGACATAGGCTTTATCCAGAGTGACATAGACTTTACCCAAAATGACATAGGCTTTATCCAAAGTAACATACACTTTACCCAAACTGACATAGTCTTTATTCAGAGTGATAGAGTCATTATCCAAAGTGACATAGACTTTATCCACTCCAAAGTGACATAGGCTTTATCCAAAGTGACATAGACTTCATCCAAAGTGACAGACTTTACCCAAAATGACATATACTTTATCCAAAGTGACATAGGCTTTATCCACACCAACACACTCAACCTAGTCCAGGTAATTACTTAATGATCATGAAGCTACAATGATAATCTTTCAGTATCTCACCTTCAATTAAGCCTAACGATGCTGGTAGGCTAAGGGGAAGGAATCAATGGAGAGAGAGAGAGAGAGAGAGAGAGAGAGAGAGAGAGAGAGAGAGAGAGAGCCACGCCCTTTCCTCGTAAACCTTGAAATTTGAAATCATTTTGAAGAATAATTTCATTCTTACGGAGATTCATGTAAAGGAAATTTTTATACAATTTTTTTTACTGGGTCCTCTTTTTAGTTGGGGAGCGGGGTGGGGGAGGGTAGGGGAACTGGGGAGGAGACGAGGGTAGTTGAGAGAGAGAGAGAGAGAGAGAGAGAGAGAGAGAGAGAGAGAGAGAGAGAGCGGGGAAGGTATTTATAAATATACCGGTTTATTTGCACAAGGCCAGAAGAGAGAGAGAGAGAGAGAGAGAGAGAGAGAGAGAGGAAGAGAAAATATTGAGAGAGAGAGAGAGAGAGAGAGAGAGAGAGAGAGAGAGAGAGAGAGTTTAAGGGAGAGAGAGCGAGAGAGAGAGAGAGAGTTTAAGGGAGAGAGAAAGAGAGAGTGAGAGTGTGTGAGAAAGATAAAGGAACAGAGATAAAGATATAGAGAGAGAGAGAGAGAGAGAGAGAGAGAGAGAGAGAGAGGAGCAACCAAACATCCCCCAAGGAGATTAGAGAGCGCATTGGGAATGCAATAATGCCCATTGTGGACGAAGCCAGGTGGATCTGATTAGGTCGATAATCCCCAAACTGAGGCTTCAATGTCGACCGTAACTGTACCTCGCCCGGGCCATCAAGCGTGGCAATTCGACGATAATCTCATTAAGGAGGGTGCTCGTCGTTGCCTGCATCAAAGCAGCAGGCGGAGGAGGAGGAGGAGGAGGAGGAGGAGGAGGAGGAGGAGGAGGAGGAGGAGAATCTGAGGTCACGAGATAACGAGTGATTTCTGGGAGGTAGATCTTATCGTTATTGGATTCTGAGGTTGTGGTGTTGATTGCAGGTTTAATGATTGTTATTTGCCTAGTTGATTTCTCTCTCTCTCTCTCTCTCTCTCTCTCTCTCTCTCTCTCTCTCTCTCTCTTCCCTTAAACTCTCTCTCCCAATCTCTCTTCTCTCTAATCTCTCTCTCTCTCTCTCTCTCTCTCTCTCTCTCTCTCTCTCTCTCTCTTCTCTCTTTCTCTCTCTCTCTCTCTCTCTCTCTCTCTCTCTCTCTCTCTCTATATATATATATATATATATATATATATATATATATATATATTTATATATATATATATATACTTACATATAAAAATATATATGTATACATATATTTATATATATATATATATATATATATATATATATATATATATATATATATATATATACAGGATAGAGAGAGAGAGAGAGAGAGAGAGAGAGAGAGAGAGAGAGAGAGAGAGAGAGAGAGAGAGAGAGAGGGCTGGTAAAAACTTTCAATGAACCGTTGTTCCACCCCACTGTTCCACTTTTTGTTCCAACAGCCATGGTGGAGCACCAATCAGGGTCTTGGATTTCGAAATAGCCTTCGCGCAGCTGGCAACCTGCACGGCCGGACACCACGTACGAAAATCGCGCATTCGAAGGCTTTTGGACATCACGACGGACCCGAAGAAGATCCACGCTGTCGGTATGTATTTTTCTGTTTATTATTATTATTATTATTATTATTATTATTATTATTATTATTATTATTATTATTATTACTATTATTATTATTATTATATGTAAGGTAGATTTTTGTGCACTTATATATGTATTATTATTATTATTATTATTATGATATTCTTTGGAAGCTTGGATCTGAAGCCAGTGGCCCCCTTGGCCTTGTTCCATATGAATGGGGTTCATCTTCTGAGTAATAATAATAATAATAATAATAATAATAATAGTGTTGGAAGTGATAACTATAAATCGCATTCATTTTGTATAGAGTTTTCGCTACCTTTGTAATAATTGTTTTTTCAGGGCCACTGTGCTCTGCCATTAACTCGAGGGACAGCAGTTTCGAACTGTGGTAGTTTTATTTAGGAAGAATAAAACACTGTAACAGTTACAGAGTCAATACGCAAGTAACTGAATTTTGGAGTTAATATCTGTAGAGTTTTAAGCTTCTGGAGACGATCTGGATTAGTTATGTTCTAGGCCACGTTCTCCTACGCAGAGTTTCTACTGAAGAAAGAAAACTCTACGGAAGATGCACGCCACATTTCACTTACCAGCTTAGTTACCCGTGATAATTGCTATGCAACTCTTACAGAAATGTGTTCTTCCTCACTAAAACTATCCTAGTTTGCAACTGCTTTCCTCTCCAGAGAAAGACGAACATCGGTGAGTCTGGCAGAATGCGGTACCCCTGAAAAAAAAACTGTTGTTCAACTTCCCAGAAACATCATCTGTTATCTATGAGAATATCAACACAAACATTGCCAAAGAAGGAATAGATATTTAACCACAGCGAATTCACTCTTCCTAAAAACATTCGTAGTAATCTATGATCAAATTAACACAAATATTTCCGAGAAATATTGGATATTTAATCCCTGCCAACCCATCTAATGTTTATCTGTTGTCTGTGATAATTTTACACAGATATTTCCAAGGAAATGGTTGATATTCAACCAATTCCAGTCCATTTTATTCTAAATCATCAGATGTTATCAGTGATAAAATTATCACAGACATGGCCAAAGAAATAGCGGATCATTTTCCACTTTCCAGACACCTTATCTGTGGTGATCTTGGCTCTGCACTGCGCTCAGCACCAAAGAAAACATGACCTCAAGCACTTTATTGACCAGGCTATGAAGACCTTGCTACGCCAGCAGAATGGTGATGGTTCCTTCAAGAATAACCTGCACTCGACAACCTTGGCTCTGCAGGTTAGGATTATATTTAGGAGCTATGTGTTGCGGTAACAGGTTTTCAGGTTGTACGTCTGTTAACTTGGTGCAGGATGTATGTAAATATCTATCTCATTGTAATTCCAGGCCATGATCTCAAAATTTCAATTCCAGGTCATGATGTTCACATTATGATTCCAGGCTATGCTGTCAAAATTCTGATTCCAGGCCATGATATCAATATTTCAGTTCCAGGTCATGATGTTCACATTATGATTCTAGTCCATGATATTTAAGTTTCAATTCCAGGCCATGATGTCAAAATTCCAATTCCAGGGCATGATGCCAAAACTCTGATTCTAGGTCATGATGTTCACATTATGATTCCAGGCCATGATTTCAAAGTTTCAATTCCAGGCCATGATGTCAAAACTAATTCCAAACCATAATGTCAAAATTCTGATTCTAGACCCTAATGTCAAAATTCTAATTCCAGACCCTAATGTCAAAATTCTAATTCCAGACCCTAAAGTGTAAATTCTAATTCTAGGCCATGATGTCAAAATTCAAATCCCAAGTGAAGTCAAAACTCTGATTTTTCAGCCCCTAATGTCAAAAAATCTAATTCCAGCCCATAATGTCAAAAAATCTAATTCCAGCCCCTAATGTCAAAAAATCTGATTCCAGCCCCTAATGTCAAAAAATCTAATTCCAGCCCCTAATGTCAAAAAATCTAATTCCAGACCCTAATATCAAAAAATCTAATTCCAGACCCTAATGTCAACAAATCTAATTCCAGACCCTAATATCAAAAATCTACTTCCAGGTCACGATATCAAAATTCTAACTCCAGACGAAGTCAAAGCTCTTATTCTAGCCCTAACATTAGCATTGCCATTCCAGGCCATGATGTCAAGCAAGCTGGCGGGATCCTGGAACGCCACGAGGGCCCAGGAATACGTCATGTCCCACCAGCTTCCAGACGGGTCCTTCGGCACACTCTTCGACACCAACGCCGTCCTGCCACTCCTAGGAGGGAGGACGCTGCTCGACATCGCCCTCAGGAAATGCCCCAAGGTCGAGGAGGACACTGTGGATGAAGAAGACGCTCCAGGTCTGTGAATAAGTTCCAGAATCTTCGTTCCAGAATCTTCGTTCCAGGCGAAAGTTGTTTTTTGTAATGAGATTGTTAGGTGAACTTCCATCCCACAGGGGTAGGGACATCAGTGCACCTCATTTGGTGCACCGTAGGCGTTACTAAAAAGGGCGTTTGTGGCGTCCCTTAGGGCCCTAGCTGCACCCCTTACTTTTTAGACTTTTGTTTGACCTTCATTCCACCTTCATTTCTTCTACCTTGCTGTCCAGTCTCTCTAACTTAATTCTCAGTGTAGTTGTGGGTCTTTCTCACAGTTCTACCTTTAGATCCCTGGACTTCATCTCCTTTATTTTCTGGGCCTTTCTGTCTTGCTGTCCAGCCACTCCAACTCCCTTTTGTCTCTGTCTCAATCCCTGGATGTCCAAAAGTCCCCCAGTGCTTGGCTTGACAGTCTATAAATTTCAGAAAATCAGATTATATAAAAAATATACTCCAAGAATTCATACAAGGTCAGAATGGTTTGGAAATATACTGAAATGATCATATATATATATATTCTTAGTCATTCAGAATCAATTTTCCTATAAGCAACGCCGTAAAGAATCCTATCAATCATTTCCAGTGGATGCCTTCTCCCTGCCTAGCGAGCCACCTCCTGTCCCAACGGATATTCCCGCGCGGCCGGATATCACAAATGTAACTAACAAAATGGTAAGTGGTCCTCATTTGACTTCCTAGTTTAAGATGGATACCCTGTTGTTATATTTATTTATTTGAAGACATCCTTATTCAGTGTTTCCAGTGGTGTATTAATTTTTGTCTGTTGCACTTCATAATCCAAAGATTACTCTTATGATTTATAGAAGATTTTGTTATTATTACACTTCACATTACCAAGATCTCTGTAACCCCTTGCATAATACTGTATTATCTGTTGTGTTTTGTACTTCATATTGCAAAGATTCCTCTTATGAATTATGTCACCAAGTTTTGATTTGAAAAGTTGGGATTACAGCAATATGTGTAAAGTGAAAGAGAATGGTTATTAAGATATAAAATGAGAATAAATACATAGACTCACCTGATTATATAAGATAAAAGTCAAGGCTTGCTAGTGAATTTGTATATAATTATATGACTGCAAAATAACATGAGAATATATATTAATACATTCACCTGTGTTTATAAGATAATTAAGATGTTTAACTAGATTAGTTATACATGATTATATGACGTGGCTTCAGTTTCACAGATTAAAATACGAAAAGATAACGATGGATCATAATTCTTTTAGACGTCCAAAGCTTTGCAGCTTTAACACAAACGTTTAATTACTTTCTCTTTACTTTCTTTTTTACTTTCTTTGGTAATAAATGATTATATATGACGTGGCTTCGATTCCACTAGACATCAAACACAAAAAAAATTTCATAAATCATAACTTGGTACGAAGTCCAAGACCTTTCATCTTAACCACACTCATTTGATATTTTTCAGTTTTCTGTAAAAGAAAACTATTGTGCCGGCTTTGTCTGTCCGTCCGCGCTTTCTTCTGTCCGCACTTTTACTGTCCGCCCTCAGATCTTAAAAATTACTGAGGCTAGAGGGCTGCAAATTGGCATGTTGATCATCGACCCTCTAGTCAATACCAAATTGCAGACCTCTAGCCTCCTCACTAGTTTTCATTTTATTTAAGGTTCAAGTTAGCCATAATCATGCATCTGGCAACGACATAGGATAGGCCACCACATGGCCATGGTTAAAGTTTCAAGGGCCGTGGCTCATACAGCATTATGCCGAGACCACCGAAAGATAGATCTATTCTCGGCGGCCTTGATTATACGTACGGAAGACTCGATTGCGCCGAAGAAACTTAGGCGCATATGTTGCTTGTTTTGACTTTCTTTTGACTTTCTTTTGACTTTCCCCGTCAGATCAACGTGACGTACGTCATCTGGAAGGGGAACAATGCCTCTGTCCACTTCAACATCTCTCTCACAGTTCCTGAGAACACCAATTTCTACACCGTCATGAAACTCGCGGCTGAAAAAGACGAGAGGTTCGAGTAAGTACTTTTGGGATCAGTCCTTTTTACGTCCAGTTCTGGATCACTGGAGATCTCAGGAAAATGTCATATCCTGACATTTTCCTTGAACTGAATTGAATATAGAATTTAGGCCAAAGGCCCAAGGCACTGGGGCCTATGAGGTCATTCGGCGCTGGAACGGAAACTGACAGTAAAAGGTTTGAAAGGTGTACCAGGAGGAATCAGTTGTTAGGAGTGGCTGGAAAGTAAGATGGAAGGGGAGGAATTGGAAAGGATGTACAGTAAAATGAAATCTTTTAAATCATAGACTCTTTTGTCAACATTTTACTCTTGTAAATGGTTAGCTTTGAGAAATTAGTTTATCAGCATTTTTCATAGTTACAAAAATACTTGCTATGGAGAAACAAATATATAGTTATATATACTGCCCTAAAATGGAAGACTGCAGTGTCTGCAAAAATACAAAACTGAGAAAAGTGGTAGATACTCCCTTGCTTAACTACTGATTTTGCAGATACTGCAAACGGGACCCCCTAAATACTCGTGGAAAGCATTGAAGAATCCTTCTGAAACTGCAGTAACTTGTGTATTAGTGTTCCACGAGCCCAGTAGGTGGCATATCACAATTTCGAAAATTTTGCTGATACTGCAGTTTTCCAATTTAGGGCAGTATATGTACATGTATTTAAAGATAGATCTATACATATACATAACTGTGGATTTGTTTCTCAGCTTGAAGACTCATGGTACTGTTTTTTAATGCTTGCTGATGTTAATTTTGTCCCCTACGCTCCAATTTTAGAGATCTAAGGATGACATATTCTTATCGCTCGTTTGCCAAAAGTGACCCAATTCAAAAAAAAAATTTTTTTAGTTATTGATACCAGCAGATAGCCCGTTCTTTGTTCGATATTATGGTAAAAACGTCTTATTTGTATTTGTAATACTAATAGAGAGTTTAAACTTCAAATTGCTTCTCCTGAAAGGTTGCAATTTTTGAGTTATGTCACTCTACTGCCAAAGAAGCGTTATATTCTCACAAGCATTAATGAGTGTCTTCCCTTACTGCCAAGCTTACTGCAGTACTAAAATATGCTTGATTTGTTGACAAAATATTTTTATAATACAATGTATATAATCTTTGTAAACTCGATTGATTTCATAATCCAAACATTACTGGTTTTTCTTAAGTCTTGTCAAGAAACTTGAGACCAGTGTAACTAGGCATATAATTCTCCCAAACTTTATGCCAATAATATATTCCCACATCCTTCTGACCTATAAACTAAATGAACTGGCTTGTCCTCCAGGTTCTCAGCCTCCCACTGGGGCAACGGGTTCTACGTCCACACACTGTCAGGGGCCAAGGAGCAGAAATTAGGGTACTGGTTTTGGCTTCTATACCGCCTGAGGGAGCCCCCTGTACCAGGCACCAAGCCTAGTAATGACAAGGTTTCTCCAACAGGTTTGTTTTTTGTTTTTTTGTTGTTATCTCTCTCTCTCTCTCTCTCTCTCTCTCTCTCTCTCTCTCTCTCTCTCTCTCTCTCTCTCTCGGCATTAGTCTTAGCTTTGTAAGGCAGACTCGAACTAGCGTCCACTCACATCAGATTCCAGTACGCTATCAACTTAGCCACAAGGCCCCCTTTGTTGTGTGATTTGCTAATCCTTTTAAAATATAAATTGCTTATGTCATCAAAATTTAATATTTAATAGATTATTTGATATATAAAACCAGGTTTTCCATAATCTTAAATGTACCAAATTTTTATTGAATAAAATCTATAACACATTATTTATATATATATATATATATATATATATATATATATATATATATATATATATATATATATATATATATATATATATATATATATAATATATATATATATATATATATATATATATATTTATATATATATATATATATATATATATATATATATATATATGTATATTATATATATATATATATGTATATATATATATATATATATATATATATATATATATATATATATATATATATATTAAAAGTATCCTTTCTTTTCCAGGCGTCATGGAGACGATCGTGGCTGACGGAGACATCTTCCTCTTTTGGTACCACCAAATTTAAAATGTCCTGTCCGGCTGGCTAACTGAAGACAACTGTGATCTTTAAAAAAAACATACTCAAAAAATAATATTCACTTGTTATACCTTGAATGTCAAGTTTTTCAATCATCTCTCTCTCTCTCTCTCTCTCTCTCTCTCTCTCTCTCTCTCTCTCTCTCTCTCTCTCTCTCTGTAAAGAGTAGTTGAAACCTGGCTCAGAAGCTTACATGACCTTGCCTACGCAATCTTCATTCACTAAATTTATATCTGATATGACATATGCCTTAACCCACGCTTCAAACTGTCATTTATAACCCATTCTTCAAACTGTCTTGTAACCCATTTTTCAGACTCACGTATAACCCATTCTTCAAACTATCACTTATAACCCACGCTTCAAAATATCACCTATAACCCACTTTTCAAACTGTCACTTATAACCCATTCTCCAAACTGTCACTTGTAACCCATTCTTCAAACTGTCACTTATAACCCACTCTTCAAATTGTCACTTATTACCCATTCTTCAAACTGTCACTTATAACCCATTCTCCAAACTGTCATTTATAACCCATTCTTCAACCTGTTACTTATAACCCATTCTTCAAACTGTCACTTATAACCCACTCTTAAAACTTTCACTTATAACCCATTCTTAAAACTTTCACTTATAGCCCATTCTTCAAACTGTCACTTATAACCCTCACTTATAACCCATGTCACTTATAACCCATGCTTCAAACTGTCACTTATAACCCATTCTTCAAACTCTCACTTATAACCCAATCTTCAAACTCTCACTTATAACCCACGCTTCAAACTGTCACTTATAACCCATTCTCCAAATTGTCACTTATAACCCACTCTTCAAAATCTCACTTAAAACCCATTCTTCAAACTGTCACTTATGACCCACTCTTCAAACTTTCACTTACAACCCATTCTTCTACCTAATACTTATAACCCATTCTTCAAACTGTCACTTATAACCCACTTTCAAACTTTCACTTATAACCCATTCTTAAAACTTTCACTTATAACCCTTTCTTCAAACTGTCACTTATAACCCTCACTTATAACCCGTGTCACTTATAACCCATGCTTCAAACTGTCACTTATAACCCATGCTTCAAACTGTCACTTATAACCCATTCTTCAAACTGCCACTTATAACCCACTCTTCAGATTGTCACTTATAACCCATTCTTCAAACTGTTACTTATGACCCACTCTTCAAACTATCGCTTATAACCCATTCTTCAAACTGTCACTTATAACCCACTTTCAAACTTTCACTTATAACCCACTCTTAAAACTTTCACTTACAACCCTTTCTTCAAACTGTCACTTATAACCCTCACTTATAACCCGTGTCACTTATAACCCATGCTTCAAACTGTCACTTATAACCCATTTCACAAACCTCATTTATCTGAAACATCTTTGAACAATTACCAAATTTCTATTCAAAGCAACAATAACAACCTATGTCTATTGAAACCTATCACTTTCATGCACTATATCTAACACTATATCTATTCCTGACTGCTTTTGCTACCTTTTTCATTTGGCTGAATCAGCTGTCCTTATGCCAGCACCAGCTCTTACCCAGAGAGCTCAAAAGAATGAATTGTATTCACCTTAGGTCACTCAGCTTTGAAAACTGTATCAAAACAATCTTCAATCAATCAAGCTTCAAAGTCTCAATCTTCTGTTGTGGATTGTTCTGTTCCTGATGAATTCTGTCCTGTTACCTCCTGTTTCACTATTCCTGTTGTTTCAAACTCTCCTATCCTGTACATGTTGTTTCTCTTAAAATATTTCCTGATTTCCTTTTCTCCACCTAAAAATTTATCTTGTAAAATAAAGTTTTTTCCCTCATTCATTGTAAAAACAATTGCAGCTTATTAGACAGGGTATATGAAGATAAGCAATTTTGTCCATTCACATTAAAGAAAGTGATTTTTAAATCATATTTATGAGGAAGGCATCAATAAAGTTATAATTAAATCAAATGTATGATGCAGGTATAAAGTGATATTTAAATCAGTTGTATATGGAAGGTATAAAGTGATATTTAAATCAAATGTTGTTTAAGGAAGGTGTAAAGGCACCACCATTTAAATCAAATGTATGAGGAATGTATAAAGAAAGTGACATTTAAATCAAATGTATGATGAAGGTATAAAGAAAGTGATATTTAAATCAAATGTATGAGGCAGGCATAAAGAAAGTTATATTTAAATCAAATGTATGAGGAAGGTATGAATAATGTATATTTAAATCAAATGTATGAGGAAGGTGTAAAGAAAGTTATATTTAGATCAAATGTATGAGGAAGGAATAAAGAAAGTTATATTTAAATCAAATGTATGAGAAAGAAATAAAAAGTTATATTTAAATCAAATGTATGAGGAAGGTATAAAGAAAGTTATATTTAAATCAAATGTATGAGGAAGGTGTAAAGAAAGTTATACTTAAATCAAATGTATGAGGAAGGTGTAAAGAAAGTTATATTTAAATCAAATGTATGAGGAACATATGAGGAATGTGATATATAAATCAAATGTCTGAGTAAGTTTTAAAGTAAATGTTTTTTTTAAATAACATGTATGAGGAAGGTATAAAGAAAATAATATTTTTTATATTAAATGTGTGAGAAAATCAAACGTTTGTGGAAGTTATAAAGGAGATTATATTTAAATCAAATGTATGAGGAATGGTATAAAAAAAAGTGATATTAAATCAAATGTATAATGCAGGTATAAGGTAAATGTTATGTGATACCCGGAAAGGGAGGCCATTTGTTTGTTCTCAGTGGAATCAAAAATGAATAATCAAAACTTTGAAGCCACTCTCGATGCCAAAAGAGGGTTGTCCAGCCCTCATGTGATATAGATATATGCTACTGTAGTAACCCATCCAGTTAATTATAGCAGAGGTAGTGTGTAGGCACAGAGACTCTTGAGAGTCAGACCAGTTGCTTCCTTTTGACTTTTTCCTGGAAGAAATGTGCTTTCTAAAGAAAAGGACCACATCAGCTCATGACAGTGATACTCAGGAGCCGTGGCACCTTCCAGATGGTCCTCTGGCTGGAAGCCCTCTTCCAGGAACTGGAAAGCCCATTTCCCATCTTGGAAAGCCTTTTGATTCTGAACTTTCCAGAGGGTCCTCTGGCTGGAGGCCCTCTTCCAGGAACTGGAAAGCCCATTTCCCATCTTGGAGAGCCTTTTGATTCTGAACTTTCCAGAGGGTCCTCTGGCTGGAGGCCCTCTTCCAGGAACTGGAAAGCCCATTTCCCATCATGGAAAGCCTTTTGATTCTGAAGAACTTCCTTTAAACAAAGGGCCACTTTTCGACAGGAGGTGGCTTTGATGCACTGTTTGATCGTCTAAACTGAACCCTGCGTTGATATTGGAGGGAGGCTCATTTCTGCATTGCTGCAGTCTTGCATTATATGACCTGTGTTTTATTCTTGCCATCATCATCATCATCAGAGTTCCTCGAATGCTTCCTTACAACCTCGTAGGTGTGTACTTGCACTTTTTTGGGTGTTCTGTTAGGAAAGGTTTTTCCACTGTTTTTTGAACTGCTCTTCTGAAGATCCAAGGTCGACCTTTTTGAGTAGAATGTTGCACGAGGGGGGAAGGAAGGTTGCAGTAAGAGAGGTGCATCCACAAAATGCACTAGTTTGTTTTTGTTAACTTACAAATAGCTATAACTTTAGTGACATTCCAGCAAGAGTTCTTGGTGTCCTTCTGAATTCTGTGATTCATCTGTTCATTGTCCTTAGACCCAATCCTCAGCCTTTTTATAGAATTCTGGGCTCCATATTTTGATTGTCCTTGGATCCAGTTCCCCCTCTTTCAGTAGAATTCTGAGGTTCATTTGTTGATTGTCCTACTAAATCCTCTCTCTTTCAGTAGAATTCTGAGGTTCATTTGTTGATTGTCCTACTAAATCCTCTCTCTTTCAGTAGAATTCTGAGGTTCATTTGTTGATTGTCCTACTACTAAATCCTCTCTTTTAATAGAATTCTGGGATTCATCTGTTGAGTGTCCCTCTACTAAATCCTCTCTTTTAATAGAATTCTGGGATTCATCTGTTGATTGTCCCTCTACTAAATCCTCTCTCTTTCAGTAGAATTCTGGGTTTCATCTGTTGATTGTCCCTGTACCCAACCTCCGCCTGAATTTATTCTTACTTACCCACAGTATCACCCTGTATGGCCCCCTAGATTGCCTGGAAGTTAAACCTGACTGCATTCCTGATCACCTTTGCTGTCAAACTTTCTCCCCTGCTACGTGCCTTTTACAGTTGCTTGCTCCAGAGACTGAAGGTTTTTCACATTTAAATCCCCTATATGGCCTAAAGAGTTCCGAGCTTGCTTTTACTTCCACGTTTTTTGGTCTTTACGGGTTATCGCAAGCTTTTACAAAGAGCTTCTTCGTGCAATCTTTTTGCAACAGTCACAGATGCCTTTCTACAACGAGTGATTTTGCAGGTTTCTGGTTGAAATTTCATTGTTGTTCTCACCTTCTTGGGAAAGGGGTTCTGTAGCAGCAGCTCCCAAATCGAAGGTTGGGTGAGGTACTTCTGGAGGATAGGTTTGACATTGGTGCCCTTCTGAGGGAAAGGTTTGGCATTGGTGCCTTTCTGAATCTGGCATTGGTGCCCTTCTGAAGGAAAGATTTGGCATTGGTGCCCTTCCGAAGGAAAGGTTTGGCATTGGTCCCCTTCTGAAGGAAAGGATTGGCATTGGTGCCCTTCTGAAGGAAAGGTTTGGCATTGGTGCCCTTCCGAAGGAAAGGTTTGGCATTGGTCCCCTTCTGAAGGAAAGGATTGGCATTGGTGCCCTTCCGAAGGAAAGGTTTGGCATTGGTGCCCTTCTGAAGGAAAGGTTTGGCATTGGTGCCCTTCTGAAGGAAAGATTTGGCATTGGTGCCCTTCTGAAGGAAAGGTTTGGCATTGGTGCCCTTCTGAAGGAAAGGATTGGCATTGGTGCCCTTCTGAAGGAAAGGTCTGGTGGCACTGGTGCTCATTGGGGAAATGGTTGGCATTGGTGCCCTTCTGTAGGAAAGCTTTGTATTGGTGCCTCCTTTGGGAAAGGTAGGTACTGGTGCCCTTCTGAAGGTTTGGTATTGGTGCTCCTTGGGGAAGCTTTAGCATTGGTGCACTTCTGAAGGAAAGGTTGACATTGGTGCCCCTTAGGAAAAGGCTGGCATTGGTACCAAGTGGGGGGAAAGTTGGCAATAGTGCCCCTTGGGGAAAGGTTTGGCAATGGTGCACTTCTGAGTGAAAGTTTAGCATTGGTGGCCCTCTTGGGGAAAGGTTGGCATTGGTGCCAAGTGGGGAAAGAGTGGCACTTGTACCCCCATGTTGACCACTACCAGTGAAATGTATGTCTTGAGTCTTTTGTCCTAAATGATGAAAAAAAATTCATTTAGTCACATCAAGAAATTAACTCGGATTGAAAGACCTTCCATCAATACTGATTTGTGATTGATTTTAGTTTTTTTCTAAACCTTTTTATGTATGTAATTTAGAATTAGTTTCTTAATATAGGAAACTATGTTCATACTCTAACTAAAGTTTCCATTGTTAAAAGTCTGTCACTGTTTTTGATGTACAAAAGTTATATCAAGTTACTTTGATGTTACAATCAAGTTGGTACCATACAAATCAACAACATTCTGGTTACAATTGTAATTGTAAATCTGCCCCTGATTACTCTATAAACCATCTTTATGACACAGCCATCAGTCAATGGCAAATGTTACCTCAAATATTCGTCCCCCAAAAGAGAGCTTGAAAAGATCAGAGACAACTGAGTGTGAAGGAAAGCTCAGGGGAACAGCTGACCTACAGAACGTCTCTTTCCAAGATGGCGTCCCCCCCCCCAAAAAAGATAATCTTTGTTCACTCACTTTCATGGATAGTTAACCATCAATCAACAAGTCATCTCGTTTTTGTTGTTCTGTGTTCACCAGTGCTGTTATGTAACTGATAGATTGGTGTAGATACAATTCTATGTGGTGATTTGTTCGACTTAATAAAGGGCTCAAATTGTATATGCATATGCCAAAGTATACATATTTTTAATGCTAAAATAAACATGCAGGTGTTGGAGTGACTGTTTTCTTTATCCTTGAATAAAGCATATTTAGTGTCACGAGTTTGTCAACAGAAAACAGTAGAGTTTTCTTGCAAAATAATCATATCTTTGCAAAATGCAATCTGTTGCAACTTTCTCACAGCACAGCATTGTTGCAATCAGTGCAAAATGGGTTAAAACACCAAGATTTTATATATATTTGTAGTCAAAATGGGGTTATCCTTCAAATAAGGAATGTGTAACACTACAAAATATATTGCAATTTGCTTGCAACACAACTGAATATATTGCAATTTGCTTGCAACACAGCAATGTTGCAAGTGGCACAAAGATTACCGAGATAGCAAGGCCATCATAGCTTAGTATTTATGGGTATAATGATTATGACGCGAATCAAGAATATGAAAACAGAATTGCAATATATTGCAATCTCTTTGCAATATAGCATTGGCCAAAGTAGCAAGCCTATATAAACCTCGACTGTATTCTCGCTATCTATTCATCTGTCTGTCTATCTGTCTATCGCCTATCTATCGTCTATCTATCGCCTATCTATCGTCTATCTATCGTCTATCTATCGTATACAACGGCAACGTTTTTAAACTACAGCTATCTATCTATTTGTCTATCGACTATCTATTTATCTATCTATCCTCATAAGAGCATTTTTTGGTGGGAAAATATCTGCACTTCTATTGGTCACTGATGACATCATCAAACTGTTTTCCTATTGGCTAGTGATGACATCATCAAACTGCTTTCCTATTGGCTAGTGATGACATCATCCAACTTAGCAATCATTTTCAAGAGTATTTTTGGTTGGAAAATATCTACCTTCATATTGGTCACTATGACATCATCAAACTGCTTTCCTATTGGCTAGTGATGACATCATCCAACTTAGCAATGATTTTTCAGAGCATTTTTGGCAGGAAAATATCTGCTCTCCTATTGGTCACTGATGACATCATCAAACTGTTTTCCTATTGGTCACTGATGACATCATCGAACTGCTTTCCTATTGGCTAGTGATGACATCATCAAACTGCCTTCCTATTGGCTAGTGATGACATCATCCATCTTAGCAATCATTTTCAAGAGTATTTTTGGTTGGAAAATACCTACCTTCCTATTGGTCATTATGACATCATCAAACTGCTTTCCTATTGGCTAGCAATGACATCATCCAACTGCTTTCCTATTGGTCACTGATGACATCACCGAATTGCTTTCCTATTGGTTAGTAATGACATCATCCAACTTAGCAATTTTTCACAGCATTTTTAGTGGGAAAATATCTGCACTCCTATTGGTCACTGCTGACATAACCAAACTGTTTTCCTATTGGTGACTGATGAATCATCAAACTGCTTTCCTATTGGTCACTGATGACATCACCAAACTGTTTTCCTATTGGTCACTGATGACATCATCAAACTAAGCAGTGATTGGCTGTGGTTCTGTTTTGTTGCCATACAAAACCTTTTAAAAATCTTCTTAAAAGCTTTGAATATGGAAATATTTTGCTTTTTATCAGTTGGTATAGTTAAATTGTTGTTTATTTAATATTTTGAAAGGCTTATATATCAAGGAAAATAATTTATAACTGACATTTGACGACTCGAGAATATCAGATTTTTATTTGAAAAATGTATACAAAAACTCGTCTCCATGGAAACCCTCTGTAGCTCCTCCCACCAGGAGAGAGAGAGAGAGAGAGAGAGAGAGAGAGAGAGAGAGAGAGAGAGAGAGAGAGAGAGAGAGGGCGCCTTATTTTACAATAAAATTTCACTAAATAATATATCTGTCTTATAATATACGTTGTAACTGTATTTATTCTCCACTTTATAAGAAAATCAAATTACCAATATATAGATTTTGGATTTTGATGTCAAATTTTCGACCACTTGAGAACTTAACAAATAGCAGCCCATAAACTGGGTTGTTCCTCCGAGGTAGGGCCTTTTGGCGGGAAAATGTCTGTACTCCTATTGGCAGATGATGACACCATCAAACTTAGCAACGACTGGCCAGAGCAATCTTGCTGGGAAAATATCTGCTTTCCTATTGGTCACTGATGACATCAAACTTAGCAACGATTAGTGACAGCATTCTTGCCGGGAAAATATCTGTACTCCTGTTGGTTAGTGATGACATTATTAAACTTAGCAACGATTGCTCAGAGCATTCTTTCCACGAAAATATCTGCTTTCCTATTGGTTGCCGATGACATCATTAAACTTAGCAATGATTGGTCAGAGAACTCTTGCCTGGGAAATATCTGCTTTCTATTGGTTGGCGATGATATCATCAAACTTAGCAACGACTGGCCAGAGCATTCTTTCCGGGAAAATATCTGCTTTCCCATTGGTTGGCGATGACACCATCAAGCTTAGCAATGATTTGCCGTGGATCTGTTTATTACTGCTCGGTGCTCGTTGCCACAGGTGGCATTCAAAAAAATCTTCTAAAATGCTTTGAATATCGGAATAGTTTGATTTTTATTAGTTGTTATAGTTGAAGTATCGTTGATTTAGTATTTTGAAAGGCTGTATATCAATGAATATAACTAGGTACAATGTAGTATAATGTGCCATTAAGCCCATATGTGAATGCAAAATTGCAATATATTGCAATATGTTTGTAATACGATAATGCTGCATCTGTCACAAATTTGCTGATGATATAGCATTTGGATTTCTTAAAAGTACAAGTAGACTTTTTCTTCAAACTGGGTCCTACCATGGGGACCCGCATGTAGGGGCATGGGGGCACTTGCCCCCCCCCCTTCCTGAAATCTTGGAAAAAATTATATAATTTTTCCAGGATTTACAGGATTTTTATATATATATATATATATATATATATATATATATATATATATATATATATATATGTATATATACATATATATATATATAATTGCTTTATTCATTGAAGAACTGCAAGCACTGATACTGCTTTTGGAATTAACCTTCTAGTTCAAAGGGTCAAAAGTGTTTGTCTGCTTGATACACAAAATATGCTGCTTGCGCCCATGTTTACAATGCAGTGTATTCGTACACAACGTGAACATGAACATCAAATTGCAATTTCCCTTCAATGTGGCCATGTTGCAAGCAACGCTAAAATTGCACAAAAATCGAGGCTTCAACCTCCTTAAAATTGTGCATAATTCAGCAATCAAGAATTCGAGTGCAAAATTACGTTGCATAGAAACTCGTTTGCAATGCGGTCATGTTGCAATCAACACGAGAATCACCAAAAGCACCTAGCTGCAACCTCTTTCATTCCTTTTACTGCACCTCCATTCGCATTCTCTTCCTTCCATCTTGCAATCCACCCTCTCCTAACAATTGATTGATAGTGCAACTGCTTTGAGGTTTTCCTCATGTTACACCTTTCAGTTTCTTCTATTCAGTTTCACTTTCAGCGCTGAATGGCCTCATAGGTCCCAGCGAAAGGCCTCTGGCCTGAATTCTATATCCCATTCCATTCTACCAAAGCAGCAAAGCTATAAATGTAAGGGTTTCTCGAAAGCTTGCCACTTCACCTTCAAACTGAATATGCTGCGATACACTGGACAGCTAATCACATATACGAATACACTATGTTTACAATATTCATCAGCTCTGTGGCAAATGCTTCGGATCATCTGTTCTACTAGTTTTAGAACACTATCCTCCTGTTTGGATAATCAGCTGACTTCTGGAGTCTTCGGAATTTTGACAGGACCACTCGACGAAGATAGGGTGGATTGTATGTCGTGGAACGGCCTTTTGCTTACTGCAGAAGTCTGTAATACTTCTGCCCAGCACTACAGAAGTACAGATCTTCCTGTAAGTAGCACTGTAGCAGTAGCAGTAGTAGTAGTAAAAATAAGGTTTATCTTTGCAACGGCTCCGCACTTCTTCCTACTTTCCCTGTGCTTTAAAAATTCCCCTAAAGTTTGATTTCCCTGTGGCCCTTTATAGCTTTGAAAAATCCCTTTTATAGCACAGGTCAATTACTGTAGTAGTAACAGAAGTAATAAAATTATGTTTGGCCTTTGTAAAAGCTCCCCAAGTCTTTCTGATGCTCCAGTGGTACTGTAAGTCTTTGAAAATCTTTTTCATAGCTTCGACTTTTCATCAGAGACCTCTCAACAGTAAAGCACTCCTCATTATCTGTCTAAATCTTTCTGAAGATGCAGCAAAACCTCTGTAGGAAGAGAAAGGACCAACAAAACACCAACAAATCTGCAGCAAGTTTATTTATTGTCAAACAGAGAATGAAAGACATATTAATAATACTATTTATATCAGCATCCTAAACTTACGATTATGAAACAGGAGGACTAAAGGCAATGGATGGGTCTCTCTTTCTCTCTTTTCAAACCGTTTTCTTTTGACTCCTTAAAATCTATTGTTTTCATCCTCTTTCCTGTTCTTCTTCTTCTTCTTCTTCTTCTTCTTCTTCTTAACCTACGATGGAATGGTGGACAAACAGATGGACCTGTATAACTACGAGTTTTTAATCTTTAAAATAGTTTTGCAAACAAGGAACAAGTTTTCTTACAGGGGACGTTCTGTAACCTAGTGTTAAGTTAATCCATTTTTCTTGTAAAGCTTAAACGAGAGTAATATTCCAAAAATTATCTTTGATCAACAGTCTCGGGGCTAGCCATTCCATTTTACAAAATCACAGACTTCGAAGGTCAAATAATGGTTCATTCATAAAGAACAACTAGAGCGAACTCTATTCAGCTGATAATACTAACGTAGTATTTTCATTCAGTGGCACACAAACATTCGCCTCCTCTTTTCTCGCGGTTGTGTTCATTTGGTCTCTCGTTCGAGAGCGTTAGGGGTGGTGTTACTTCCCAAAGACTGCCTGAACGGAGCCTGACTTCATTTAGAACGCTGGTGATGAAAAAGACGAAGATTACGAATGGAAGGGAAGAGAGGAAGGAGAAAGAATAAGATGGAGGAAGAAGATATGAAACGGGGAAGCGTGACAGAGGAGGATAATAAGGAGATTACTGTTTTCTGCCACTGTTTTCCCTAAGTATTTGAACGCCTCTGAAGACGACAGTGGAAATGAAAATTAGTAAATTTAGGGCATATTAGAAGGTCCACTCCATAGAGAGAGAGAGAGAGAGAGAGAGAGAGAGAGAGAGAGAGAGAGAGAGAGAGAGAGAGCTGAAATGACAATGATATTAATTTTCTTGGTGGTACATAATCCCATTACAACTAGTTGAAAAGTCCCATAATGCTGCGTTCGGTTTCAGAGACCAAATGGACAGTTTTCCGCTACCCAAAGGAGGCAAATGAACAGCTTTAGTATTTTTCTCAAGGTGCCAAGTTATTCAGTATTTCTTAATGTTCATGTTCTAAATAATCTGATTTTCTGATACACTACGACCTAACCTAACATTACGAATGGTGCTCAGTAGACTATACTTCTCCATTTTGCTGTCAAGTCAAACTGGGAGTTCCTATATATTACAAAGGACTGATGGAATGCTTGTCTATGTACCCAAAGAAATGGGGAATCACCCGGTCCAGTCGAAAGCTCTGCACTGGAAGAACCCCTTGACATAGCTGTGGTTTTCCAGGGGCTACTCGAATTTTCTATATATTTCAGAGAAATGATGGAATGATTGTCTATGTACCCAAAGAAATGGGAATCACCTGATCCAGTCGAAAGCTCTACACTGGAAGAACCCTTGGCTTAGCTGTGGTTTCAAGGGGCTACTTGAATTTTCTATATATTTCAGGAAACGATGGAATGCTAGTCTATGTAACCAAAGAAATGGGGAATCACCTGATCCAGTCGAAAGCTCTACACTGGAAGAACCCCTTGACTTAGCTGTGGTTTTCCAGGGGCTACTTGAATGATTGTCTTTGTGGCCGAAGAAATGGGGAATCGCCTGATCCAGCCGAAACCTCTACACTGGAAGGAAGAACCCAGGAAACTTGGCTTAGCTGTGGTTTTCCAGGGGCTGGAATGATTATTGAATCACCTTCCATTCAGTTCTTCTGTTATTTTGCCTTATGGATGGATACTTAGTACAGGTTCTTACACGGATAAGGCAAACGACTAGGTTTCGGATAAGACTCTGTCATTATCACTGAGGTCACATTCACAACTACTTTCAAAAATGACAGCCGAGTGTGTCCGGGATTAAATTCAACCTTAAGAAGTCGATGGTGCTAGAATACTGAGCACCAACCGTCAGCAGAGGACTCTTTGGAAAGGATTCTTCATCTTTTTGAAATGTTACATTTCTACAGCTACGCCCTAATTTGTCAACAAAATACCAAAATCACAATTGGTTCACGAGGGCTAATAAAGGCCAGCTCGCGTCAAATGGATTACAGCTATTCAATTTTAAACCTGAATTTGACGTGGAAATTGGATGGAATACACTGGACAATTGTTATCTACAAACGTAACTTGAAAACTAAAGGAATGACATCAGATTATATCTATATCATGTAAAAACTAAAAGAATGACATCAAATTCAATCTATATTCTGTAGAAACTGAAAGAATGACTTCAGGTTCAATCTATATTCTGTAGGAACTAACAGAATGACACCAGATTCAATGTATATTCTGTAGGAACTAAAGGAACGACATCAGATTCAATCTATATTCTGTATAAACTAAAAGAATGACATAAGATTCAATCTATATTCTGTAGAAACTAAAAGAATGACATTAGATTCAATCTATATTCTGTAGAAACTAAAAGAATGACATTAGATTCAATCTATATTCTGTAGAAACTAAAAGAATGACATCAGATTCAATCTATATTCTGTAGAAACTAAAAGAATGACATCAGATTCAATCTATATTCTGCCAAAACGAAAAGAATGACATTAGATTCAATCTATATTTTGCAAAAACTAAAAGAATGACATCAGATTCAATTTATAGTCTGCTAAAACTAAAAGAATGACATTCCTCTCTCGTTCTCCAGCCTTGTATAATCCTTACCAGATGGGACCACTTCGCCATGTATAAGTTAGTAATACTATAGGAAGCAGAGGTTGTGGTCATATGAGGGGGAATATGCAATGCATGCTGGAATCTCCAAAAATTGAACTGGCAGTGGATCTGTGCATCTTTTAGCTTTGAAAGGGTGGGGCTAACGAATTCGTGTAGAGGCCAGAATATTTTTTATGGGGAGGAAGCTTCTTTTGGCTGCAGAGAAAGGAGAGTTGGATGTCTAAAAAAATGTTTTCCATAGATATTTGCATGCATGGTTATGTTTGGAAAAGTTTTCCTGTCTTTACCATTTTTGATTTTAATACGACAATTAAATGGTATGAAGCATTTTGATTTTAATGCCTGCAGGTAGAATTTTCAAACAATAACTGCTTGTCATTAAATATATATATATATATATATATATATATATATATATATATATATATATATATATATATATATATATATATATATATATATATATATATATACAGTAAACACCCACATTCAGGTTATACAAATTTAAACATTTCCGTATCATATCTCTAGCCTGTCACCACCTCCCTTCTATTCCATAACCCCATCTTTTATTCTAAGCTTAACTCTTAAAAGAAATTTGACCAAATTCTCTCAGAATGACAGACCGTTTCCTGTCCGTATCAGGTTTGACGAGTTTAAAAGGAATATTTTAATATCACAGAGGTCAGAAACCAGATGTTTACCTCTAACTAAAAAACTGCCTCGATACAGAACTGGTTATGAGGAACTTATAATCGACAAGAATGGCTATCGAAAGTAGTTCTGGAATATAATATACATATACATGAATCACTCAACATAGAGGTATATCGCATGGACGATTTCTCCGTCTTCCCAACGGGCCGGTCTCCGCTTCTATTTGGCCGGTTTCAAACGAGAAGCGACTGCTAATCACAAACTAGACTCCTTTAATAATAATTTAACGATAACTGTGTTTCGCGGTGGTTAATCCTTAAACGATACGACTTGGGACGAATAGGCAGCAATAGCAGCGGCATGTAAGCGTCTAAACATCTTCAGAGCTAATTGTCACCTAAGAGGGCTGCTTTACATGTTTAAAACTACTGATCTATAAATACCTTATAAAAATTTCCTTGAAATCTTTATTTACGATATGTATGTCCTGATGGCAGTGCATTTACACTGATGATTGTATAGATTGGGAACGTACACTCCCTTCTCAAAGCTGGTTAGATGATTTCGAGTCTTCCGAAGCAGAATTTATGGGGCAACTTATGTTTATAGTCCTCAAAATGTTAATGAATTCATTTTTCCTGCTTTATTTAGAGAGATTTACTTCAAGGTCGATTTCCTTTAATCTCTAGTTACAAGTACACCTAAAACAATGACTTCCCTCCTCTAAAGTACAAATAATTCTTATGTAAGACAATGTCTATCATTGTTTCAGTTCTCAGTTACAAACTAATTACCCCTCTTCACCGTTCCTGTAATCTGTAATCTTAAGTCCTGTAATCTGTAATATTAAGGCCTGCAATCTGCAATCTTAAGTCCGCTAATCTGTAATCTTCATAAGTCCTGTAGTCCGTACTCTTAATTCCTGTAATCCGGAATCATGTAATCCGTAATCCCCTTTCAAATCATAGTCGCAACGACAACTTTGAGTTGCCTTAAACGTTATCCTAAATTACCTTAAACCTATTAAGTCAGCCAACAATCAAGATCCTGGGATCTTCTTCACCTTCTTATTTATAACGTTCAAAGGATAGAGCGAACAGCACGTGGACTCTGCAAAAATGTAGATGCAGCATCGATGAAGATAAATATCCTATTACCAAAGTGAAGCTGTACATATACACAGAAATCTGCGAGATAGAGAGAGAAAAAAACACCCCATTATCAAAAATGCCAAAAAAAGTTAGTTTATGTTTTTCAAAAGGTTAGTGATTATCGATAAGTGCATAATCGTCTCTTACGTTTAGGAAAGGAAGGAGATCTTATCACTGTTTAGGCTTAGGAGAATCATGATTCTTATCTATTGGTAGTTAGTAGTGCTTTGGTAGTTTTTCCCAACCTTTCCTTTGGAAAATCTAATTCTGAGGCTGAATACGAAGGGCTGGTTGGCTTTCAACTCGGAAATTGATGTGAAGAAACCTCGATTTTTTGGGACTATACCTTAACGATAGCGCTGAGTACGAAGGAAAGGTCGACCTAACTGTAACTGCATTTTTAATGATAAATGTGATTGCATTTCTTAATTATAACTGTGAAACTGCATTCCTTAATAATAACTGTAATTCCTTAACGATATGTTATCACACTCTGCATGTCGGTCTCTGAGGCACTGACGTCAGCATAGCAACAAGATATGTAATGTACAATTTACAATTTCATTTTTAAACCAAGACTCGCTAACAGGAACAGGCTGCTGGTTCTACAGAGGAACGACGAAGACTCAACAGGCTTGGAAAGATGATCTTTTGAGCTCAGAAGGACTTTGGGTGTCTTAGTTCCTGGTGGCATTTCCTCGACCTTTCGACAGCACCCAGGCCCCTTCGTTCGCTCTAAGAAAATCTTGGCCTCTGACTTGGTGTCAAAGGCCCTTACTTGCACAAACAGACAGCCATGTCTGAAAGAGACAGCTTCTGGGATCTTGTGGCCTCTTTTACACATGGCTCAATCTTGTGATTCGTAAGAACAAGGTGATGCTAGTCAGATGGTACTCAAGGACTAGTGGGTGTATTGGGATTCTGTGTCCCCAATGTATGTCAGTTCAGAATCCTTTAAAAGAAAGTTAGAACACTCAATAATTCTTAAATAAAAAATGCTGTGAGATACCAGTATCCAGCCACTCATTAATGATTCGTTTGAATTCCATAAGAATTTGATTAATTTCTGTAATTTTTTTTATTGGTTTAAGGACAAATCAACTGACACAACTGAGGAACAGATCTAGCAATAATCCCACCTTCCATCCTATCAAAGTAAGCATGACCTCCCTGACCTTTATGACCTCCCGTCGTGTCCCCGTGACCTGACCAGCTAAGCCTTTGTTGACCCACAGGCATTCATCAGAACTTCCTCTACTTGAAAAGAAAATAACCAAAAAAAAAAAGACTCGCTACTCTACGGACAAAGCTAAATCTAGATTTATAAAATAAAATAATAAAATTAAATCATTTAAACTACTCCTCGGCCGCTTTCTCTCCGCCGCTCTTTTCGTCTTTGTCTCCTTTCTCCTCTTCCTCTCCTTCTTTAGATTCTGCGGATTCTTCCTCTTCTTCTCTTCTTCTTCTCCTCTTCTTTCTTGTCCTCATCTCCTTCTTTACTCTCCGATGCCTCGCCTTCATCCCCTCCTTCTGGATTTACCTTCGTCGGCTTCCTTGTCTTTGGATTTCTCATCTCCTGCTTCTTCTTCTTCTCCTTCAGCCTTCTCCTTACTCCCCTCTCCTTCCTCTTCCGGGCGGCCTCTTCGGAGGAGCCCTTCCATCTCCTTCGTCGCCGCCTTCTGCTGCGTCCTCTTCCTTCTTCTCTTCTCCGTCACCCGAGTCGCCTCCTGGAAGATTTGGAAAGGCATTAGAGGTCTCAGTCAAACTTTCTTGCAAAGGGTAAACGAGCCTATCAATATTTTGGTTTGTGCTGACTGTGAGTCTCTGAAGTGACCTTATCTTGAAGGGGGTACGTGTCTAAAGATAATTTCCTGGGACACACAAGAGGCGTCCCTCAAGGGAAAGCCATTAGAGGTCTCAGTCAAACTTTCTTGCAAAGGGTAAACGAGCCTATCAATATTTTGGTTTGTGCTGACTGTGAGTCTCTGAAGTGACCTTATCTTGAAGGGGGTACGTGTCTAAAGATAATTTCCTGGGAC
>NC_089786.1:53829694-53842194 GCF_040412425.1 Macrobrachium rosenbergii | reverse complement strand
CAAGTCAGTTCTCGTGTCATTCTCTTATGTTTGTATTGATACTTTCTGTTATTCTTATTTATTTACATTTTCAATTGCTGTTATTCTCTCTCTCTCTCTCTCTCTCTCTCTCTCTCTCTCTCTCTCTCTCTCTCTCTCGATCAAGTTAGTTCTCGTGTCATTCTTGTGTCTTTGTATTGATAATTTCTTTTATTTTTATTTATCTACATCTTTCAGTTGTTGTTATTGTATCTCTCTCTCTCTCTCTCTCTCTCTCTCTCTCTCTAGATCAAGCCAGTTCTTGTGTCATTATCGTATGTCTGTATTGGTTATTTCTTTTATTTTTATTTATCTACATTCTTCAATTGCTGTTATTCTCTCTCTCTCTCTCTCTCTCTCTCTCTCTCTCTCTCTCTCTCTCTCTCTCTCTCTATGAAGTGAGTTCTCGTGTCATTCTTGTATTTCTGTATTGATAATATCTTTTATTTTTATTTATCTACATTCTTCAATTGCTGTTATTCTCTCTCTCTCTCTCTCTCTCTCTCTCTCTCTCTCTCTCTCTCTCTCAGGGGTCAGGGGGAAGGACACAAACACAAGAGAGCGGCGAACGAGCCCAGAAAAAGTGACACAGACACACACACAGGCACGCACAAACATGACCGCTAAGTACGGAAGCTCTCGTTCAGTCACGTACAATACGTGTTCTCTTGACACCCCGGGCCACTCGTGACTTCCAGCCTAAGATCCGCTAAGTATGCACACACACAGTCCGTATTACACAAAAGACACTCTCGGTTTAAAGGTATTTAGGGGGGGATTTAGTAATCCTCACCCCCCCAAACCTCCTAACCCCAACCACCATCACAAATGTAATCCCCAACAGGGATTACAATTGTACAGTTGCTTGGAAAGATGGAAAGGGATCAGTTACCTTACTCATACGGGTCAGCTGATGGGTAATCGGATTAATCTTTTGAAAGGAGTTTCCGGTCTTATGAGAGGAGGAGGCGGGGGGGTGGGGGATTTACGGAGATTTTAGGAGGGGGGTTACTATTATAGGTCACCACCCAAAGTCAATTGGTTTATCGATGATAATTTATGTATGTATATAGGCTATATACATACATATATATATAACTGACCCTGATAAGAGAGAGAGAGAGAGAGAGAGAGAGAGAGAGAGAGAGAATGTTCTCCAATCTCCGTACGTTATGAGAGCGCGCGCGAGCGCCGATGAGAGTGGGTGTGTATGCAATTAGATGATGCCCCCGGGCTAATGGGTACATTTGTCTTTTGCGTGGCAAGGTTGGGCATGAAACTATAGCAAGTTATTATTATTATTATTATTATTATTATTATTATTATTATTATTATTATTATTATTATTATTATAATAACAATAATAATAATTAAATAATATATATGAAAAATAAATTAGAATAGGAAAAAATATATCAGAAAGTAGGTAATATATATATGTATATATTTATTCTTTAGCTATATTTCTCTCTCTCTCTCTCTCTCTCTCTCTCTCTCTCTCTCTCTCTCTCTCCCCCTGTGTGTGTGTGTGTGTGTTTGCATCATTGCTTGCTCTTTTACCCAGCATCTCTCTCTCTCTCTCTCTCTCTCTCTCTCTCTCTCTCTCTCTCTCTCTCTCTCTGTTCGTATTGATCCTCCTCTCTTTCTTTTTCTCTCTCTCTCTCTCTCTCTCTCTCTCTCTCTCTCTCTCTCTCTCTCTCTCTCTCTCTCTCTCTTCCCCTCTTTATTCTTTTATTCGTTTCCTCTTCTTCTTCTTCTTCTTCATATTTTTATCAGTTTTTCAATGTTTTAAATCACAACTCAATTTCCTGTTCCTAATGCAACGGCCTCCGGTTGCAATTCCAGTCTCGTGTTGGTGGGAATGGGAATTACAGTCCTTGACACCACCCTCGTCTGGAATGGCCAATTCCAGGCATCGATCTATTACCCCCTCGCGGTGACAATTCCCTCCTGTTCCTACAAATTCCCAATATGGCGGTCCACCGACATCTGGAATATGAGTCCAGCCGTTTCTGCAATGGCCCTGGAATGCAATTCCCGGTCATTCCTGGTTTGCTCGTTTTAATCCATTCCTACCGGTTCCTACCACCATCTGCTGGGGTCAAGAGAATAGGGCGTAGGGCTTGCAGCCTCACACTTCAAGACTTGATATGAGCGCATACTTACATGACATTCAAAATATGCATTTATGTATGAATGTATGTTCACGTACATTTAAGTGTGTATATTTACATATATTCATATACATGTAGATGTTATGCACATGTATTTATACACGTGTATATTTACATGCATATATAAATATATATGTATATATGTACACTGTATATACATATATATACATATATATACACAATATGTATGCCTCTACATACGTACAATCACTAAACTTACACACAGTATACATGAATTTAAACACTTACAGACATATAAAAATACTATACATCACATACAATATACATAAATGTATACACTTCCAGGCATACACGCATACAGAACATACATCTGAAACACAATCAAGTATTTAAATACATAAATCTATGCACAAACATTCACACACAAACGTGCCAAAAAATTACACTATACACAAATATCTAAAACCATACAACATACAAAATGAATGCACATACATAAGAATGCATACGGAATGCACTAAAATGCACACTTAACAAACGCTCAATTTTTATGAATGCACATCGATAAGTATGCATCCAGAATACTCTGATATTCATATACATAAGTATGCGTACGAAATGCACTGATATTCACATACACATGTATGCATACAGAATGCACAAATATTCACATACGTACGTACTGTATGTATGCATACGGAATACACTAATATTCACATATATAAGTATGCATACGGAATGCACTGATATTCACATCCATAAGTATGTATACGGAATGCACTTATATACACATACATAAGTATGCATACGGAATGCACTGATATTCACATACATAAGTATGCATTCGGAATGCAGTGATATTCACATACATAAGTATGCATACGGAATGCACTGATATTCACATCCATAAGTACGCATACGGAATGCACTGCTATTCACATACATAATTATGCATACAGAATGCACTGATATACATAAGTATGCATACAGAATGCACTGATATTCGCATACATAAGTATGCATATGGAATGCATTGATATTCACATACATAAGTATGCATACGGAATGCAGTGATATTCACATACATAAGTATGCATACGGAATGCAGTGATATTAACATACATAAGTATGCATACGGAATGCACTAATATTCACATACATAAGTATGCATACGGAATGCACTGATATTCACATACATAAGTATGCATACGGAATGCACTGATATTCATATACATATGTATGCATATGAAATGCACTGATATTCATATACATAAGTATGCACGGAATGCACTAATACTCACATACACAAGTATGCATAAGGAATGCACAAACAATCACACTTAACAAAACTAAGAGAAAAAAACACACACCTCTTATTCACGACCATCCGTACCCATAGACGCGAAAAAATAAGTGATTTACGTGCGCACGCGCGCGCGTGCAACTGCCGTGCAGAGTACGCTGTAAGACATCCGTGACTCACGCTTAAGTGCGTGAATCACAGATATTCGTCGGTAATGAGTCTCAATTGGCTCCATGAATCACGGTGTTGCCATTTGCGGGTCTGCGAATATCTCTTTAATTATGGTGAACAGCTGATTCTGCTGAGTGACTGGAGGTTATTCTCTTTCTCTCTCTATCTCTCTCTCTCTCTCTCTCTCTCTCTCTCTCTCTCTCTCTCTCTCTCTCTCTTTGTTATATATAGGTTTGTGTAAGTATGTATGTGAGTGTATGGAGAGAGAGAGAGAGAGAGAGAGAGAGAGAGAGAGAGAGAGAAGAAGGTGAGAGAGAGAGAGAGAGTGGTGTGACAATAGCAAACAGTGATGAACAGATATACATCCCTATACGAAAGACAAAAACTGATAAATAGAGAGAGAGAGAGAGAGAGACAAGAGAGAGAGAGAGAGAGAGAGAGAGAGAGAGAGAGGATGGTGCGTGAGAATGGCAGCTGACATTATGATTTTACAACATAACTATTCGCGTATTCATCAATTATACTCATTCTTGCCAGACAATCCTAGATCCGTTCGCGAGTAATTCCACTGAAGATTTCTGTTAACTATCGGGCAGAATCGAACTTAAATATCAGCTATTTATGCAGATTTTATTGTCAATATGCCATTTGTCATTCATAGAAGACGTGAAATACATATTAAGTGTGATGTATTACATATATATATATACATATACTTATTTTATCTATATATCTTCAACCATTAATGTATAGACAAATAACAGAACCACTTTCATTGACAGACAAATGACCAATCCATCAATAAATAAACAATATATATATATATATATATATATATATATATATATATATATATGTGTGTGTGTGTGTGTGTGTGTGTGTGTGTGTGTGTGTGTGTGTGTGTGCATTTATATATAAAATAAAAACAATATTTGAAAACCAGTCATTTACACCAATGAAATGGCGCGGAGTTTCTCTTGCTGATCGGAGCATCCCAGCGTCCCCGTATCCTAAAGGACTCTCCTCTCCCCTCCCCCGCCCCAGACCGTCTGGGTTTCAGGTATTGATCCCGCAGTCCTGAAGCAGCCTCCTGTCTGAAGGCTGAGCCCAAGGACTCAAGGACTCTCTCTCTCTCTCTCTCTCTCTCTCTCTCTCTCTCTCTCTCTCTCTCTCTCTCTCTCTCTCTCTCTCTCTCCTTCTCTTTGTTTCTTCATCTTTCGAGACAGTGTAGGAATTACTGTACTGGCTGACTGTACCAAGGTCCTGGACTGTACTGAGTCTGGTGCTAAGGCAAGGTGAAATTGGCTGGGTACAGATTTCTGTAAGGGTGTGCATAGGGTGTAATTGGCAGTTTTTCTAATTGTCAATGAAAAATGGTGGAAACATGCCTCAGGAAGGGTGTGAACAGGGTGTAATTGGCAGTCTTTCTCATTGGTGTGTACAAATTTCAGTATGGATGCAGACAAGGTGTGACTGGCAGTTTTTCCAATTGGCAATGAAATTGTGGGGCCAGATTTCAGTCAGGGTGTACATAGGGTGTGATTGGCAGTTTTTCTAATTGGCAATGAAATTGTGGGGCCAGATTTCAGTCAGGGTCTACATAGGGTGTGATTGGCAGTTTTTCTAATTGGCAATGAAATTGTGGGGCCAGATTTCAGTCAGGGTGTACATAGGGTGTGATTGGTAGTTTTTCTAATTGGCAATGAAGTTGTGGGACCAGATTTCAGTCAGGGTGTACATAGGGTGTGATTGGAAGTTTTTCTAATTGACAATGAAATTGTGGGAACAAATTTCAGTCAGGGTGTACATAGGGTGTGATTGGCAGTCTTTCTGATTGGCAACTGGTGTGTACAAATTTCATTATGGTTGCAGACAAGGTGCATCTGGTAGTTCTACTAATTGGCAACGAAATTGTGGGACCATATTTCAGGAGGGGTGTAAATAGGGTGTAATTGGCAGTCTTCCTAATTGGCAATTGATTGATGGGTACAGATTTTAGTATGGGTACAAACACGATTTAATTGGCAGTTTTTATGACTGGCAAACTGAAAATAATAACAGCAGTAGAGGCGAGTTGAGTCAATGACATTTTTTTCAGTGCTGGACTTAATAATTTCTAAATCAAAATTCTAAAAAATTGGACATATTAACCTACAATAAAAAAAAAACACTGCCATGTTCGTAAGTACAGCAAATTAAAATTATTTTTTTAACTAATGAACCTTGCAATTTAAACATTTAGAAATATTTATTAAAATAAATTACCTCATTGAGGTAAATACAGCCAATATATATTTTTTCCCTCTATTGACTTGAGAATTTAGATTTAAAAAACAAATCTATAGAAGTAAGTATTGCCAACGCAGACTATTTTATTAATTTTATATTATTTCTACAATCTGACATCAGTTTTAGGCTTGAAAATAACAAATAACAGAAAGAAATGGTTTTGGAATTAAAAACAAAAGCTTCTTGGTTTCTCAGAGAATAAGAAGGTATACTATGATATCCTACAGCCTCTACTCTGTACTGAGGATGAATTCGATGCCATCCGGTACCATCAGTGATTAGGAAAGGATCCTAGGATGTTAATTCAAAGAGAAATTAGTCCTGGGTCCTGAAATCCTATTTACTTGAGAGAAGTGAAGAATGACTACATTTGCCAAAGCTTTCCACCGAAGCCCATAAATAAAAGAAAATGATTCCAGCGCCAGTAAGTCGAGTAATGAGAACTTGATATGCTTTCCAGACCTCTCTTCGTGACTAGACATAAGAAACCCCAAAATGCAATCTGCCTCTCCCTTTCCAGGCTCACTGGACGTCTTATTCATTAGATCTCGATTACGGCAATTATCCAGCGAGACAATCGACCAAATGATATCTATCTTCCACCACAGCCACAACTCTGGAAGGGGGCCGCGACTGGATTCCAGGCCCTCTGGAAAGGGGACTGGATTCCAGGGTCCGTGGAAGGCACATCCTAATCAGAGGCATGAATTCGGAAGTCAATACCATCAAGAACGGGGTGGCGTTCCAGGGGCCCCTCTTTCATCAAGTCTGGAAGTTCCAGAGGTAAACAGTCTGGGGAGTTGTTTGGTTAAGTGAATTTGTTTACTCTCTTTTCCTCATTCGTGCTGGACTGACGATTCGTGGAAATTTTCCCTGGAGGGAATAATGATTGCATGACGTTCTTTAAGTCTCGTTTGGTTTGCCAGCATTAGGCTTTTCCAAACTTTCTCTGGAAGAGGTGTGATTCAGACCTTCAGCTAGAAAGGAGTTTTTCTGATAGCTTACATTATCAGCACAGGTCTAGACTCTTCCAGACTTTCCCTGGAAGAGCTGGTGATAGAGACCTTCTGCTGGAAAGGAGTTTTTCTGATAGCTTACATTATCAGCACAGGTCTAGACTTTTCCAGACTTTCTTTGGAAGAGCTGGTGATAGAGACCTTCTGCTGGAAAGGAGTTTTTGTGATAGCTTGTATTATCAGCACAGGTCTAGACTTTTCCAGACTTTCCTTGGAAGAGCTGCTGATAGAGACCTTCTGGAAAGGAGTTTTTGTGATAGCTTGTATTATCAGCACAGGTCTAGACTTTTCCAAACTTTTTCTGGAAGAGCTGGTGATAGAGACCTTCTGCTGGAAAGGAGTTTTTGTAATAGCTTGTATTATCAGCACAGGTCTAGACTTTTCCAGACACTCTCTGGAAGAGGTGTGATTCAGACCTTCAGATGGAAATGAATTCTTGTATTATCAGCACAGGTCTAGACTTTTCCAGACTTTCTCTGGAAGAGCTGGTGATTCAGATCTGATGAAAATGAGTTTTTGTGATACATTATATTATCAACACATGTTTACAAACCATACGTTCTTATGGGCCTTGTGTTTGTGACTCTATTCCTACGAAAATCTTACCAAAGAAGGGAACCGAGGCTGGTAAAATTTACACGATTTTGGGAAAGGTGGGAATGTCAATTTTTGGAAGAAGGGGCCTTCTGTGACGTGCATCAATCAGCCTTGGCGGAGGCTTGTGTAAATCTTTAAATTCTTTATTCATATTATATTTGAAACTAGGCAGTAATTATCATTAAGGGGAATTCAATAAATGATAAAATAATAAGAAGATATGTGAATTATCACAGTCCGTTTCATGACAAAAAGAGAAATTCAACTCTCTCTCTTACTCTCTCTCTCTCTCTCTCTCTCTCTCTCTCTCTCTCTCTCTCTCTCTCTCTCTCTCTCTCTCTCTCTTCTAACTTACACACATACACAACCTGGCAATGTTTCTCTCTCTCTCTCTCTCTCTCTCTCTCTCTCTCTCTCTCTCTCTCTCTCTCTCTCTCTCTCTCTCTCCACACCCACACAAAACTTATCAATGCCTCCTTAATTTTTTGTATTCCTCTGACACCAACTCTCTCTCTCTCTCTCCCTCTCTCACACTTACACTCTTCCTTCCCCCCACCCCACAATACCCACTCCCCGCTCCTCCCCGCCACAAACACCTTCCAAGGCCAATATAATCTCGAGAGACTGCTCACTATTGTGACTAAAGGGTCGGGGAAGAGACCTTGACCTACAAATCAATAAATCCGACATGACACTTTCTGTCTGTCTGTCTGTCTGTCTTCAATGCTGGTGGCCTGATGTTCTCTCTCTCTCTCTCTCTCTCTCTCTCTCTCTCTCTCTCTCTCTCTCTCTAAACATGCAAAGTCACAAATATAATATGGCAGTTTCTCTCTCTCTCTCACTTTTTTTCTCTATTCCACTAATACAAATTATTTCTCTCTCTCTCTCTCTCTCTCTCTCTCTCTCTCTCTCTCTCTCTCTCTCTCTCTAAAATACTTTCGTTTTTGTCTTATAATATATATATACACACACATATATATATATATATATATTGCTATCTTTTTGTTATTTTTTATCATAATGTAATTTTTTTTAAATTGTATTTATAAATTTTTTGTAATGACATAATTCCGAAGATCAGAAAAAATGCTAAAATCTTGACCTTCAAATTGACCTATAACCTTGGAATATAGATCAAGGTCAACAAATATACAGAAATAGCCCCTGCTACCCAACCAAATAGATCTGGGTAAAAAATGAAAAAGAAATTTGATAAAAAAAAAAGTGCTAAAAATAACCACTACCCACGAAAATATCACCCTGAAACTGACCTGGAATCTTGAAGAGAAAGTCAAGGTTAAAAAAAATATAGAAAAATAATCTTTACTACCCAACCAAATAGGTTAGAATAAAAAAAGATCAAAAGAGATTTGATAAAACACTGAAGAAAATGATCACTACTTGCAGAAAATTGTCATCCAGAACTTGACCTGTAACCTTGAAACATAGGTCAAGGTTAAAAAAATATAGAAAAATAACCATTAGCCTATGACCAAAAAATACAGGACAGGATAAAAAAAATTCAAAAAATATTTACTACCCGCAAAAAATGTCATCCAGAACCTGACCTGTAACCTTGAAACATAGGTCAAGGTTAAAAATATAGAAAAAAATAACCCCCTTGACCTAGACGAAGTTAACTAACAGTTGTCTGACTGCCATATATCAGTCACCTTTAACATGTGGACCGGGGTGACAGGTTAATTTGGGCCAATGAATGATGAATGAGGAGAGAGAAGCCACACATGAATAATGCATAGTTATGCAAGATGAATCCTCAAGACTGATTTCCATAGGATTCTCAGGAATGGGGCGAAGGATTAGAGTAAGGATTACAATTAGGATTACAATAAGGATGAAGAGGATTAAGAGGATTTTATGATAACTATTCTTCTTTTACATAAGTTTTGAATTTGTTCTTAATTTGTTTTTCACATTATTATTATTATAATTATTATTATTATTATTATTATTATTATTATTATTATTATTATTATTATTATTATTATTTGAGTTTAAATTTCATGATTAATTTTATTTAAAGCACTTAAATTTTATTAATATTCTAACAGGCAATTCTAAATATTATTAACATTATATTTAACATAATTAAATTCTCTTATTATTTTGATATTACAAAAAAATAATGCAAACTTTGCTGTCATATTTTATATCTAAAACATCTAAACATTATCATTTGCATAATACATGATCTAAAACTATTTTTTTTTTGTTACAAACATTTCAATTCTATCATCAATGTTTTAGACGATCAGTCAGAGCAATAAAATGATTATAGATAACTTATATAAGTTATCTATAATCAGTTATAATTATGTAAGTGATAACTGATAAATTATATAAGTTATATCCATTGCAAGGAATTCAAATCAGTCAATACTGAATCATATTTTTAATTCCTTTTGCCAGCTAGATGATGGCTAGCAATCACCCAACACCTGCATCAGATCTCTCTCTCTCTCTCTCTCTCTCTCTCTCTCTCTCTCTCTCTCTCTCTCTCTCTCTCTCTCTTCGTATCTATCTCACGCAACTGAAGTCACACACCAGTACCAGTTAGTGTAGAAAGATACTGCATTTCCTCTCTCTCTCTCTCTCTCTCTCTCTCTCTCTCTCTCTCTCTCTCTCTCTCTCTCTCTCTCGAAGAGATATTGCATTTCCTTTCAGTTCAAAAGCTTCACATTGATTGCTTTTCTCTCTCTCTCTCTCTCTCTCTCTCTCTCTCTCTCTCTCTCTCTCTCTCTCTAGGTCGACTCGACTTGAGGCAGAAAGAGAGAGAGAGAGAGAGAGAGAGAGAGAGAGAGAGAGAGAGAGAGAGAGAGAGAGAGAGAGAGAGAGAGAGTTAAAGTTCCGAATAGAAAGGAAATTTAGTATCAACCTACATTAAATGTTACTGACGTATGGGTGTATTTGCGTGCCTGAGAGAGAGAGAGAGAGAGAGAGAGAGAGAGAGAGAGAGAGAGAGAGAGATCGGAAAACCCGATAAATTCAACCAACCTGACAGATCCATCACAATAAAAGAGCATTTACGGCCTCATTCCCAATTCCTCTAATTCCTCCCTCACTGAGAGAGAGAGAGAGAGAGAAAGAGAGAGAAAGAGAGAGAGAGAGAGAGAGACTCTCTCTCTGCTGACCCCAGCAATCCCCAACCCTTGGGGATGGCCGACAACTTTGTGGGAATACCGCATTGCGTTCTCAATCGGAAGGAGAGAGAGAGAGAGAGAGAGAGAGAGAGAGAGAGAGAGAGAGAGAGAGAGAGAGAGAGAGAGAGAGAGAGTAGTACATGAATGATATATATGTATATATATATATATATATATATATATATATATATATATATATATATATATATATATATATATACTGTATATTGAGAGAGAGAGAGAGAGAGAGAGAGAGAGAGAAGTTTAGAAAGTCTCCTTAATCAATTCCAGTGACACATAAAATCATACAAATATTACCATAAGCAATTGCTTGTTGATAATCAAGTGACAACGCGAATTATCAGAATTACAAGCTGCTTGCAAGCAACGAAATCTGCGATTATCAGTCGTAAATATCACGTGAATACGTTGCAACTAGCACCTGCAACTTGCGAGATATATTAAGTTGCAATTCTCAAACTGCCCCCATAAATAAGAAATATTCAAGAAGCATTACAGTTCTGTGAGATTCGCCTTTTTTTTAGTGATGTTTCTCGATTACAGCTAACAAATTCAGACCCATTTGGGTCAAGGTCGATTCTCTGACTTTCCGAGATAAATCTTGCGTCGTCAACAATGTTATCAACATTCTCCAAACAGCTTCAAATTGTTATTATTGTTGTCGACATGCCAGCAACGTATCCCCTTGCCAAACGCCAGTTAGCTCGTGAGTCGTGCCAGTCCTCACGTGGAGTCTATAATCAGTCATAAATTGCACAAAATCAACAGCTATGTCATCTAGATTGTTAAGTTCGTGCAAGCGGAACAGTTCTGGAACTGCGGAACGCTCCGAGTTACAAAGGCCAAAGGTTCCGTGACTTGGAACCTGTTCCACGGTGGAATTAACGACTAGAGGTAAAAATAGTCATTGTATTCTGTGACCTGTAAATTGCCTCGCGTTATAAATGTGGAATTGTCATGATATCTATAAGAAATGGTCAGAGCGGTCATTGTACCCAATGACTCGGGTACTTGACCCATTAAGGAATTAGCTGTACGAGGTCAAACTGATCTTGCAAATAGGTCATTGACTTTGTGGTTTAGAGAGTTCATTAACTGATGAAGAGAAGTGATTTTGGTCACGAGATTATAATTAAAATTAATTAATTAGACCAGTATCAGTTTTTTATTAAAGCCTTCATGGAAAACTTATTAAAACGATCTAGTTTTTTTTTATAAAAAGTAAACCTGAAACTTTGTTGAAATGAAGAAACAAAAATAAGTAAAAATGCGCTGAAGTTTCTTCGGCGCAATCGAGTTTTCTGTACAGCCGCTACACCGTATAATAATCAAGGCCACCGAAAATAGATCTATCTTTCGGTGGTCTCGGTATAATGCTGTATGACCCGAGGCCCATGAATCTATAACCACGACCCGGTGGTGGCCTGTCCTATATCGTTGCCAGATGCACGATTATGGCTAACTTTAACCTTAAATAAAATAAAAACTACTGGGGCTAGAGGGCTGCAATTTGGTATGTTTGATGACAGGAGGGTGGATGATCAACATACCAATTTGCAGCCCTCTAGCCTCAGTAGTTTTTAAGATCTGAGGGCGGACAGAAAAAGTGCGGACGGAAAAAATTGCGGACAGAATAAAGTGCGGACGGAAAAAAGTACGGGCAGAAAAAATGCGGACAGAATAAAGTGCGGACGGGAAAAAAGTGCGGACAGAATAAAGTGCGGACGGGAAAAAAGCGCGGACAGAATAAAGTGCGGACGGAAAAAAGTACGGACAGAAAAAATGCGGA